>NW_005201269.1:266759-276106 GCF_000372725.1 Emiliania huxleyi CCMP1516 | reverse complement strand
TTGTGGCAGCGCATTCAGAGCACCGCGTGAGTACAACGGAGGGGAGAGTACAGTGTCTACAGCGGAGTACGTGTCCTCTCGAGTCCTGGATGGGAGACATGAACGCGTGTTTCGCTTCTAGGGCCGCGCGCGATGGCGAGAGCGGCGTCCGCGGCGCGCGCGGGACCGGCGGCGGCGAGGTCGGCGGCGAGCGAGCGGGAGAGCGCGGCGCCTAAGGTCAGGGGCCACGGTGTCAGGCCACGCGCCCAGATTCGGTCCGCCGCGAGCGGACAAGCAGTTGCTGCGCCGTGCAGCGAGCACGCACTCCAGACCGCGTCGCCGCGCCGCAGGGTCTCGAGCACTGCGGGCGGCAGCAGCGCGGCGGACGGCTCGCACAGAGCCGGCAGCGAGAGCACGCCGAGGGCGAAGCTGCGCACGCACTCCAGCGACGGCGGCGGCGGCGGCGCGGCGGCGGCGGAGGCGGCGGTGGCAGTGGCGGAGGCCTCAGTGGCTGCGGCGCCGCAGTCGCCGCCGGCGCGTATTCCCGCGGCAAGCAGGGCGACGGTGGTGGCGGCGCCCAGAAGAGGCCGGTCGAGCGAGAGCGGCAGCGACGCGACGAGTGCGCCGCAGGCGGAGGTGACGGCGCCGCCCGCCGCTGACATCGTGGCGGAGGTCATGAGGCAGAGGGCTCGGGCGGCGGGGCTGCCTCCGCGCGCGGCGGAGAGCTTGCGGGTGAGGGCCACAGCTCGGGCTCCGCCAGCGCGAGCAGCAGTCGCAGCGGCGGGCCGAGCACGCCACTCACCACCTCCCCGCCCTTGCCCTCGCCCTCGCCCGCGGCGGGAAGCGCGCCGCCGACCGGCGTCAGCTGTCTGGCGCACGCGAGCAGCAGCCGGTGGAGGACGGCGACCCAGTGGCGCGTGAGCGGGCGGCTGAGCGCGGCCGCACAGAAGGCCCGCTCCGCCTCGGCGCCCTCCTCCAGGCCCGCGAGGATCAGCCTGCACAGCTGCGAGAGGCGGCCGCCGTCGTGGCGCGGCTCATAGAAGCGGAGGAGCCACGCGGCGAGCGCGAGCTGCTGGCCGGCCGGTGGCGGATGATCTGGGCACACCCACGCGGCGCGCTGCGACGTCCTGCTTCGAATCGACTCCAGCCACCGCCGCGCACCGCACTGCACCACTTCGGCCGCGTTCGCATCGCGCTGGTCAGCCTCCACCTTTGCCGCAGCTGCAGCAGCCTGAGCGCGCGCCTCACGCGCCGCCCGCGCGCGCTCAACCGTCTCCTGCCGGCGAGAGGCCTGGGCCACCGCCTCGCGGGTGGTTTGGAAGCTTTCGCCTGGCATCTGCCGCGCCTTCTCCAAACCGCACGACAAAGGCCGACGCTGTCTGCTATTGCCGCAGCCACTTCACAGCTACAACTGACTCCTGGGAAGAGACTAGGGAGGAGCAGCGTGAGACCGAGGCCCCCTCGAGGTTCACAGCGGGTCGGCTGGGGGGGGGGGGGGTGGGGGGGCCTTCCCCAGACAGGACCCGACGGAGAGCCGCAGGACGCCAGAAGAATTTACGGCTCACATCGTGTTGCTTCGTGCGTCGCTGGCGGACCGGCGGGCAGCGCCGCCTCCCTTCGCTCGAGAACTGACAGGCTGAGCAGGAGGCCGACGCTAGTCGGGAGCTGTGTCATGAGCCTCGTCGCTCGGAGGTCCCGCGCACAAAGCGGCGGGCCGCAGCGGCGGGCGCGGGCGGGGTACGGGTTCGCGCCCGCTAGGCGCTGCCTCCTACACCGAGGCCAGACCCACTCCTCCTCCAGTTCACTAGCACAAACTAAAGTTTGTTTAGCAGCAACACATCCCTGTGAGGTGGCGGCGTGCCGTCCTCCCATCCCTCCGTTAAATTGTCTTTTTTCTTTCTTTTTGCTCGCCAACATAGGCACGGGACTAGAGAGAAAAGAATTCCAGAACAACTCACACAACACTGGGCACGGGACTGGCGCGCACTGGCACTAACACAGGTACATGTTACACGAGAAAGAAAGAAAGGCGAGGCCACCAACCACAAATAAACAAACGCAGAATTTCAAAATGAGTTACAACAGAACTGCGTGAACGCACATCAATCAGGCGCGAGCTGCCGATCGGCGACCGGTCCGCCCGGGCTGATCAAGCACTACTCGCGCTCCGGCGCCTGGGTCGAGTACAGCTGTATCACGCCCGGCAGCCCTAGCCAGGCCCCGCGCGCTGGCCGCGACCGCGACCGCGGCCCTCACTCGAGCCCGAACTGCCCATGAGACATGCCGGAACCGTCCGACTGTAGCGACTAGCACACCTCAAGTGTCCCCAGAAACCCCGAGGAGTCACACAGTCCACCTGTGTGATGCACGCCCTGCGAGCGGGGCGGGGTGCGCACTGTGCCCAGAGTGACTGTGCCTCTGTGTTCGTGCGTCGCCCATCTCTCCTGGAGATGACTGCTCTATTTATGTATTTATTATCAGGCGCTTGTCTCTGTGTGCTTTCTTGGAGCGCTCATGAACGCACACAGATGAGAAAAGCGCCCGATCCCGATCATCTGGCTCGCTGGGTGTGATTCTTAGCCCCCCGGCCCTGGATGTGAGGCTAATGACTGCACTCCAAGTGCTCCAAGTGCCTGACGTGCGTTCTCGCGAACTGAAGCAAAGCGCTAGCTAGGACCACACACACTCACTCCTTTCCCCTACGTACGTACGAACGACTGAAGGCCTTGATTTTCTTTGGACTTTGCTCACATGCACGGACTCCCCAGGACATAATTCGTGAGACTTGTGAGTGATAAAGCCGTAGCTGTACGGTACCACCGACTACCGTACTGGTACTTTTACCGTGTCCGTGTGTGGCTACTGAGTACTGTACAGGTACTGTAGCCGTGTATGGCTCAGTCCGGGAGTCTGTACGAACCGCACCGCACGAGTGGAGCGCGCTTCTCGGCGAACCTCGGCTCGTATATTCAGCGTGTGACGGCGCGGTGGTCGATTTCACGCGTCCCGCGCCGCGGGGCGCCACCCAAACCGCAAACGAAAAATGTTCGGCGCGCGCCCGGCACTTTGGTCTTTGCGTATTGCGAGCTTGCCACAAACACACACCATATCCAAGCGGCTGGTTGTCTTGCTTGAGGTCCACAACGCCATGGAACTTGCCCTGTCAGGCGGTCAGGCCTGATCGCATCGCGTGATGTGGCGCTCGGTGCGCAGCGGCCCGAGCGCCGAGAGGTCCTTTGAGCAGTGCGGGCACACGTTGACATTGTCGAAAGGGTTTTCCGGCTCGGCGCTTTTGCGCTTGGAGGCCGCGCTCGTCGACGGGCTGGGCGCCGCCTTGCTGCGGCACGCGTTGCACAGCCCGTCGACGTGTCCTGGGGTCTTAAAGTTGCCGCAGGCGCACTTGCGCGCCGCAAGGTCGGCGGCGTCCTGGCGCCGCTTGATGTCACGCTCGTCCGCGAGCGCGCCCACCGACTTGAATGTGTGCGCTGGCCAGTCCACGTCGGTGACGTCCTCGCCATCCTCGCACATCAGCATGCAGCCGATGGGCTCTTGTCCCGCCCGGTCGCGCGTCGGAAAGACGGTGCCGCCACCGCTCAGCACGAACGCGACGCCCATGCGCTCGCCCGATTTGGCGGCGGATGGCCCGCGGAAAAGGTGCGCTGGCGCAGGGTCGAGGTGCGGCTGGATGAACAGCTCACCGGACGCTCGGAAGAGCGCGAGGCCGACGGATTTGATGCTCTGGCCGACGATGGTTGCGGCGGTGACACTCTTCAAGTTGAAGAAGCCAGCGCCATCCGCGTTCGGCACGCCAGCCCAGATCTCATGCTTGATGTCGTCGCGCGAATCGACGAGCTTGATAATGTCGTGGGATCCATCGTTAGAAGTGAAGCCGGTGATCTTGCACCCAACGACGCTGTCATCGAAATACGGCAGACCCGTCGACGCGTTCATGTTCTCACGAAGGGCGCAGAAGAGCAGTCGGCAGAGTGTTTGGCAACCAGCCGGGGCGGTATCATCGAGGATCATCTGCTGGGTCATGGTTCCCTTCTTTTATGAGAGTTCTTGTTTAATTCTTTTATGAGAGTTCTTGTTTAATTCTTTTATGACTCGGTCTTCTACAATAGAGCTATCTGCACTTGAGCACTTGAGCACTGGATAGGGTCGATTCCGCATGGTACGGGACCCCATCTGCACTAGCATCTATCTAGCTAGCTACTTCATTTCATCGAATTTCATCACAGCATCCAGAGAGCCTTCTTTCTTAAAATGCCCACCCACCCATCCCCACCTGTCCACCACCTCGGTGAAAGGAAGCGGGGCATGGTGCCGTGGGCTATCCGATTCTCGGAAGCCTTCTCGTGTCGCTCGTGCGTGTCGTCATCATCTGTCTAGCGCGTCCAGCAGACCGCCATCTGGAGCGTCGTCGAAGCCGCCATACGGCAGCCGCGCGCCTCACCTCTTCCCCCTCGGCCAGCTCTGCAACCGCCCCTGAACCTTTCGGAACATCCCCTTTACAGGTCGAGCGCCTTCGTCTATGGCTCGAGCCTCACCATCGGTGGCGAGTACGAGGGCATCTTCAACTGGATGTCGGTGAAGTACATCCTCAGCTCGAGCAGCGGCGAGGCGGCGCCCTACCTCGGCGCCCTCGATCTTGGGGGCGCGTCGACCCAGATCACCTTTGACCCCGAGGGCGGCGTCATCCTTGGCAACGCGTATCGCGTCACTGCCGACGGCGACCCCTACCGCCTCTACTCGCACTCGTACATGCTCTCGGGGCAGAACGAGGCCCAGGCGCGGCACGTCAAGGCGACTTCGTACGACCCATGGATGAGCGACCGCCGCAGGCTGCAAGAGGCGCCGGGCGAGCTGGGCGGCCTGCTGGAGAGCGCCTGCTACAACGAGGGCCTCGTTCAGACCTTTGACCTCGCGTGTCCCTCTGGCGAAGGCACGTGCCAGTACACCGTGCACGGTGCCGGAGACTTTGACGCCTGCAAAAACGCCACCGACGCGATCCTCAACCTGCACAACGAGTGCCTGCTCGAGCCGTGCGCGGCGCACGGCGTGTACCAGCCGACGCCTTCGGGCGTGCAGTTCTACGCCGCCAACGCCTTCTTCTACACGGTCAATGGTATCGGGCTCGTCGGGTGGAGTGAAACAAAGGCAATCTCCCCGCATCAGATTGCAGAGGCCGGCGCAGAGTGGTGCGCCAAGCCGTGGTCCGAGATCGCGGGCGAGTACACGAGCGTGTACTGCTTCATGAGCGCATACGTCTCGTCCTTGCTCGAGGCGTACAGCATCCCACCCGACGACACATCGGCGAACAATACGGCGCGCAGTGGCTGCTCCCAAGTCCCGGCCCCGCACCCCGGGACCTCGGACCATTAGGTGACGTTCGCTCGGAAGCTGAACGGCTACTCGACCGGGTGGACGCTCGGCGCGCGGCGTCTGCCCTCCACGAGAACGCGCGGAGGGGCGCCTCACCGCGGGCGTGACTGCGAACAGGCGCGCAGCTCTTCCTCATGGAGAAGCTACGTGTCGACAAGGTGCTAACGCCGCCACGTTTGCAGCCGCCATCGCCCCCGATGCCGCCGCAGGCGCCCGCCCTGTCTTCCGTCGCAGTGACGCATCACGTCGTGGCCACATTCAAAGTGAACGCCGCGTGCACCCCAGCCCTCGAATCGAACATTCGAAACCAGATGGCAGAGCATTCCGGCGTGGCCATCAACAACACCAACGTCACGTGCGCCACCGTCCCTTCAACCCGCCGCCGCCGCTTGGACAGCGCAGAAGTGACCGTCACCTTGGGCACCACCGCGGAAAATGCGGGCGCCGTTCAAACCGCCGCTCAGAGCTTTCTGGAGAGCGATGCTGCTACCACGGGCACCGCCTTTGGGGCGAGCGTCAGCGAGCCGTCTGTCAGCCAATCCGCCGTCAGCACGGCCATCGGCGGCGGCGCGAAGCAAGATCCGCACCTCCATTTTGCGCACGGCGGGACGGCAGACCTCCGCGGCCGCGACGGCGCCTACTACAACTTCTTCTCCGCGCCGGGCATCTCGCTCAATGTCAGGACAGAGGACGCCACTTTCATGTTGCACGGGGGAAAGCTCACTGTAGACGGCTCCTTCATCACAGAGGCGCACCTCGTAGCCGGCGCGGGCGCGTGCCCGGCCGAGGCGCCGCGGGGCAGGTGCGCGGGTATATACAAGAAGTGGCTCAACGTCTCCTACCTCGCCTCCGAGCTCACCGAACAGAACGCCGGCTTCACCTACCTACGCGGTACCTGTGGCTCCCTGAAACCCTTCGAGGGCGGCATCGCGTTTCGGAGGCTGTGCGAGGACGCGCTCGTGCAGTCTCGCTTCTCGAGCGCCAACTTCTCCGCGCGCGGCTGGACCTTTGTCTTGCGCGGTGATGCCACCACAAAGGTATCTCCTGTCCTGGCGGGTTCACCCCCACGCGTGCAACGATTGTTCTGTATAGGCAACCACGTGTACGAGCGTGTCTCCGGCCCGCGCCACCGGCTCGATGTCAGCATCAGCGCGGCGGAAGGCACGGCCGCCCGAGCACTGCCGCACGGCATTGTCGGGCAGACCTTCTCCTCCACCTCGCCGCGCTTTGGAGCCAAGGACTGGTACCCCGAGCGGGGCCATTTCAAGACAGCTGCGCAGGCGCAGGGCGCGATTGAAGGGAGCGTATCCATGTACGAGGTGGCTTCGCCGTACGATACTCGCTTCGCCTTCTCGCGATTCGACGCCCAAATGAGGTCCTTTCACCTTAGATAGCCCGCAGTGCGAAGTGGTGTTTCCGGTCCACTTCATGATGGGCTGTCCTCGCAGGCAGGAGTCGCTTAGGCGGCTCCCGTCGTGTACCAACTTCTCCACACACACGAGGTGGTGGGGCAAGGGGGGGCAACCCTCGCGTCTCCACGTCTGACGACAGGAGCCCCACGGCATTCAAAGTGCAAGGCCCAGTGCGCGTGGGTGAGCGGTGTGTGTGTGTGTGTGTGTGTGTGTGTGTGTGTGTGTGTGTGTGTGTGTGTGTGTGTGTGTGTGTGTGGTGTGTGTGTGTGTGTGTGTGTGTGTGTGTGTGTGTGTGTGTGTGTGTGTGTGTGTGTGTGTGTGTGTGTGTGTGTGTGTGTGTGTGTGTGTGTGTGTGTCACGTCACTGCATCCTCTGCCGGTTCCTCCCGTCGCCTCTTCTTTGTTCGAATGTGTTTCAATCCACCCTTCACGAAGCCCTCCCATGTAGCTAGCGTTCTTTGCGAATGTCTCGAAATGGCCATCAGGCGCTGTCTGCTCGCAGTCTGTGCGGGCCGCTCGTCCTCCTCGCCCTTCTTTCGTCCTCCCGTCCCTCCCCTCCACCATGGCCTTCTCGGCACTTCTTTCTCCATCCGCCTCGCCCTGCCTTTTCGTATCGTGCCGTTCGCCCTCCATTCGGTGACCTCCATGGCTGTCCGCCTCCTTTTGGGTGGCGCTCTCGATACCGTTGCGTCAACCTCGACGTCGCTGTCGCCTTCCCCGTGACCCCGCCGTCGCCCGTGCCTCGGTTCGCGTCATCGGTAGCGTCTCCGTTGTTCCCTCGTCCCGTGCCTCGCCGTCGCCCTCTTGGCTCGGGCCGTTCGCGCGATTTCGCTCCTCCTGCGTGTCGCCCCTCCGTCTCCTCCCGTTCCTTCGTCGTCATCGTCGCTGTCGCGAAAGCCCTCCGGCCCCTCGATTCCCTCGTCTATCCCCTCCCCGCTGCGTCGCCCCAGTTTATATCCCCATCCTCTGCGCACGTCGCGTTGGCTTCCTCTCTCCCACTTTCCTCCCTGCCCCTCTCGCTGTCCGGTGTTAGTGGACCCCCTTCCTCTCCCTCGCCATCGTCACCGTCACTGTCCTCGTCGCCGCCGCCCTCCATCCCCGCCGCCCTTTGTTTCACACTCGTCTCTGCCATGTCCGCCGTCGCCGCCGTCCTGTCTGTTGCGCTCTGTGCTCCTGTGCTAGTGCCTGTGCGCGCCAGTCCCGTGCCTAGTGTCGAGAGAGAGTGTCTCTTCTCTAGTGTCGTGACAGTGAGCGATGCGTGGACGGAAGGTCCGGGGTTGTGTTTGTGTGGACGGAAGCGGTGAAAATTCTCTTTCGTGACGGCGCTCTTCACAAATGGCGAGCCGATCGCGCTTTTCGAGGGATTCGTTCAACGGTGGAACGCGCCGCTCTACCGGAGACCGCTCGCCCCCGTGGACGGACGCTCTTTTCGCGGCTGAGGAGGGGGAGTCGCCGACGGTGAGGCAGCAGTTTGAGGAGGGAATCGCGGCGGCGACGGCCTCATTCACCGCCGAGGCTCCCTGCGGAGCCGCCGAGGCTCGGGCTGAGCAGCTGACAGCAGGGCCGGATGCCGGGGGCTGGGAGAGGACCGCTTATTCGTGTGGGTCCTCGTGCGGCCGCGTGGCGGTGCCTATGTTCACGGGCTGCGCGGATCTGGCCTCGTTGCTGCTGCTCGCGGCCCTCTCGCTCGTCCTCATGGCTCGCAAGGTCCAGTGCGGCGAGGGCGACGCCGACGCGCTGCGACCCGCGCGCGAGATGGCGGTGCACCTGTGGGACGCGGGGGACTGGGACTGGGGGTGCGAGGACACGTTTGCAGAGCCGGTCTTCCGGCCGATGCACCTGCTGGCGGGCGGCGCCTGCGCCACCTACCTCGCCGCCCTAGTCTTGCGCGGCAAGCGGGCGATGCGCGTGCTCGAGCTCTTCCTCGCAACGTACGCGCCTTATAGCCCTCGGCTTGCACGTGAGGAACTCGTCGCCGAAGGAGGATCCGCCGCCCCGTGATCGTGGCTTAGCGCCGATAGACCTCACACGGCTCCTCGCCTCGAACCCCCCCCCCCCCCACACCCCCACCCCCTCCCCCCCGGCCGCTCGAGATCCCACACCCCTCGACGCCCCCCTCGACGCCCCCCTCGACACACCACAGGTATGCGCTCTGCTGGTTTGGCGGGAGCGACGCGGCGGCGGGCGGGCGGCGGGCGGCGCCCCCGACGCCGTCTCCGCCACCCACGCCATGCGTGGATACGAGCCCGCAGTCCTAGAAGCCGAAGACGTCCTCTTGTCTCCCAACCAGCGCTCGAGAGGACACGTATTCCGCTCGAATTCGCTGTACTCACTGCACTCGTGGCCCCTCGTCTTCACGCGGTGCTCTGGAGACACTGCACAGTGCCGTCCTCCCGCCCTGATGTCGGTGTATTGGCCACGTAGGCCTGCAGTGCCCGGTGTGGGCGCGAGATGGCCACTGCAAGAACAACCCGGCGTACATGCTGCAGAGCTGCCGGCTGTCGTGCGGCGTGTGTCCGACGCCCGCCAGCGCGGAGGAGGCGCTCCCTTCCCCCTCCCCCCCCTCTCCCTC
>NW_005201269.1:219117-266551 GCF_000372725.1 Emiliania huxleyi CCMP1516 | reverse complement strand
GGGCAGGACCCCGCGAGGCGATGTGCGCCCTCGGGGGGGCCCCCCTCAAAATCTCGGCCACTCGCCTGGTCCTCAGCCTGGTCCCCCTCACCGCCCAGCGCCTCGCCTCCTCCTCCCCCGCCGGGATCGGCGCGGCATCCCGGCCGACGCGGCTGCTCCGGCTCTTCCGCCGCATCCTCGCCCGCCCCACCCGCCGCCGTGCCACCCCGGCGCTGTCCCGCGCGGGGGCGGAGCAGCCCCTAGCAGCCATCGTCGACAAGCTGGCGCCCGCGGCCCACAAGCAAAAGTGAGCACCCGATCTACTTTAGAGGAAGCTGGTGCTCCGGAGATTGCCGCGGTCGTAGCCATTCGGCCCGCACCCAGATATGTGTTGTACCTTTACTACAGCCGCGGGGCCGGAACCGCAGGCTCAGGGTGATGCTCCGTGTCCGAAGAAGTCCGATCTTGATTCTCCGGATCTTCGTTCGACAAGCGCTCCACCTCGCCCCTGGGCACTGCGGGGCCTTTTTTAGTTTTTTTCACCATTCTACTCTACTTTAACAAATACGCAGTATACCATCCAGGGACCAGGGGCCTAGAGAACACACGTTGCTCCCTCTGCTCTCCCTTTTTTGATTTCTCCCAATAAGGTAAACAGACGTTCAGTGTGTGCCCCTAAATTGCCCAGCGCAGGGCGGGGGGACGGGGAGCCGCGCACTGGCGCACGCATGGTGATGGAGGGCCATGTCGCGGAGATGGCACAGGGCTAGAGAGCGCGGAGCGCGCGCACAGAGAGAGGGCGTTGGGAGAGCACACAACACACGACACGTACGACTTCGAACCCCGCTTAGTAGTCTTCGTCGAGAGCCGCGCTGACAATGCGGCTTGCAAGGTCATCCTGGCCGGTCAGGAAGGGCCAAAGGACCGCGATTTGGATCCCAAGGTTGATGAGGAAGCAGCAGCCCATGATTTGGCGCGTGTAGCCGCGGGTGCCCGTCCCGAAGGGGACGAAGAAAAACTAAGGAATCGAGGATGCGGGGAAGGTGCGTTGTTATAGGGGGTGAAGTGGTCAGACAACGTGGCCCGCGTGCCTGAAAGACACCGAGCAGGGCAACGCCGAGGGGAAATAGCAGCCAAGCCTGCGCGGACGGGGAGCGAGGGAGGGGGGCTAGACGGCCTCGGACGAAGTGGCGCGGTCCTTAGGTGTCGAGCCCGCGCTGCTGCACGTGCGGCTCCCGGCACACCTCCCAGTACCGCGGAACTACCGCAATGAGAATGATCAGCGCGAACTCGAACACGAACATGACGAGGGCGGCCTGCCGCGGCTTTGCAGCTGCCACCCACGCAGCGTCCGGAGTCACGACGAGGACCCCAATAGATGACTTTGTCTTTGGGGCCATGAAAGTAATGATGTCCAGCCCCTTTTCGTCGATTGACATGACAAAGCTCGAGACGACGCCCAGCAGCAGGACCTGCAGGCAGCGGGGCGAGCGGTGATCTCGCGCGGTCGACGGTGCCGACTCTGGTGGAGGTGTAACAGAGGTGCACGGCCGAGGTGTCGCGTGGCCTTGTCGAAGGCGACTTGGTCGCTGCTCGTAGCGACGGCGGCGGCAGTCACAAAGATCAGAGTCGGCAGCACCGTGGTCACGAGCAGCGTCAGGTGCGCGATCCAAGCTACGATGAGGAGCTTGGGAGGGTGCCCAGAGCACCCGTAGGTGTGTGTAGACGCCCACGCGGTGTGGAGCAGCAAGCGCTGATAGGGGAGTTCCTGCACGCCCTTGAGGTGCGCGAGGGAGACCACCATGAAGGATGGCAGGAGGAGGAGGGACACCACGGTGGCAGCGCACTGTGCAAGGCCCGGCAACGTGTCCCACTTGAAGTCAAACATCGTCTCGATGGCTGACGTCGTGGAGTAGTCGTCAACCTCGTTGAAGAACTCGGTGAAGAGCATCGCGAAAACGAGCAACGACTGGAGCATCACGATCGTGACGGAGAGAAGGACGGGCTGGTTGCACACATGCCCAGTCGAGAGGCTGCCAGAGCGTGCGGTGTGGCGGGGAGTGAGCGGCATCCCGAATGCTGTGCAGTGCGATCTAACGGGTGGTAATGAATGGGCGCAGGCGGCAGGCTGCGCCTGTAGATCATCGCCCAGGTGTGGAGGCTCTTGCACTTGTAGTCGGTCGTACCAGAAGTGTCGACGTCGGGGCCCAAAGTGATTTTCGGCATCGCGGCGAATTGTGGCAATTCCGAGTTCCACACCCAGGTCACCACCTCCGACACGTCGCCGTCCGTTCCGGCGACCAAATGGTGGCAACAGCCACGCTTCTCCCTGGACGCGGGCATCAAGCCGCAGGACGTGCACTCGAGGAGTCGCCCGCGAAGCTTGGGAGTCATCGTCGCGCGGTCCTCGGTGACCTTCTCGTCGTCCTCGGTGACTCCCTGCTCCTCGTCCGCCATCACCAACGGCACGAAGGTCAAGGCCGACACTGATGGTCCGCCGGGGTGCACTGAAAACGCCGAGTTTCGATTGGTTTCTTTTTTCGCACTTTGGGCCTTGTAGGGTTAGCCTTGTAGGGTTGCGAGGCAGGTGAGAGCGAATGGCGCGGTTCACGTCTCGCACAACACACACAGAGAGAGAGAGAGACTAGGAGGAGAGAGAGATGCGTGCGGTCTGCATGGTGGGACATAAACATGTATCGCGCGCCTAAATAAAAGAGAGCGAGTACTTGGACGAGTAGGCCGTGCGGTCAACGCTGCCGCGCGCGACTTTGCGCGCGAGGCGGCGCAGCTTGAGAACGGCGGTGGGCGAGAAGCCGCCGCCGAACGTCTCGTGGTGTCGTGGAGCAGCAGTTTTGCGCAGTGTCCCGCGTCCACCCAATCCCATAGCCATACCGCGCGTTGGTGTCCAGTCCGAGCCTGACTGTGTCTTCATCTCCCTACCTAACTAAGGCGATGACAACGAGCACTGGTCAGGCAACAGTCGAGATGGGGTTCGGGGTCACACTCCAAGCTCCAACAAGGGGTACATTCGAGGACCACTTCGCGCCCACTTCGCTCTTCGACCCAAGCAGCACACTCAAGCCGACACGCTGCTCGTGGTCATGCCGCCGCCCTTCCCTTTGCTCGCCGGCGCACCACAGAGCGGCTTGAGCCCTGGCAGAATGTGGCCACCGTACTCCTCGTTGATAAGCTTATACGGCGGCGGCGGCGGCACGGCGGAGGAGGCGGGCATGGCGAGTTACCTGGGGCAGAAAGGCGCCTCTTGGCGTGCGGAAAAAAGAATTTATTGTTTTTTCCAACCAGGGTTTAGAGTGACACCCAGCGAGGGGCAGACCTCTCAATGATGGACGAGCCATGGCGCCTGACAGGCGAGTATATCTCGCGGGCTATAGCCTGGGCGCGAGAGCCGAGCACTATGGGTGGCGGGGGACATTTGCTTCGCAGAGCGCTCCTCAGGATACGGCAGTGCTGTCCGGGATGTGTGATGATCGACCTACAGGTGACACGATCGAGTCGCTGATCGACAGCATCGGAGTGGGTGTTTCAGAGGTATTGCGGCGGTGACGATCCGGCGGCAGGCGAGGCTGCCGTGAGAGAGTCTAGTGTGACGCCCAGCGAGGGGCGTGCCTCTCCATGACCGAATGCGCGGGTGCGCATTCACACTTTCCAACTCCGAGATATTACGTCACGTAAAAGCAACTCGATTGCTTTTACGTGATTACGCGGCGCGCGGCTATACGGAATACGCGCCGAGAGCGCGGATATATTTGCTATTTGGGAGCTATCGCGATTGCATCGCTATTTCGGGCGTATCGGCGCGCCGACGGTCGCCGAAGTGTTGTAGTCTATTCCTGAACAACTTTTGTCAGTCACCAAGGGCCGCGCGCGCCGCGCGGCTCCTCCTTACCGCCCACGCACCCGACGGTGCGTGGAGCACTATGGTTGCGGCGGCCACCGGGGCCAGCCCGCCAGCGCACAATTTGAGCCCAACACGCGACGACGCATCGTCGAAACCGATGCTGTTCCCGCACGGAACCGCGACGGCACCTCACCTTGCACAGAAATGGATTGAGCAAACGCGCTCCCTTCTGGACAAAGAGGGCCACGGCCCTGCCCTGGACAACAAGTGGGCGGGCCACACCCTCTCGCAGTACCCGGTTGCCCGGGTCGACGACTACTCGAGGCTGTCCCAAGGCGAGGAAGCGGGCCGATCGACTGCGCATCCTGGTCGGTGTAGAAGAGCAGCGTGTCGCGCATCTCCTCCACACCGATGCTCGTCTCGGTCGGGTGGCCCATCACGGAGGCGCCGTCATCGAATGCGGCGGCTGTCATCGGCCCGCCGGGCCCTTCGCCGCCACACGTGCCCGATGGAGGCTCGAGGCGAATGCACACCACATCGCCGCGGATGCCGCGCTTGGGCAGGCCGCCAATGTCATTCGGGTAGGCGGTGAACGCGCGCATCGCAAAGTGATTGATCGGCGAGGCGGTGTCCGCGGCATCAAAGTAGCAGTACAGGTCCGGATAGGTGGCGTCTCTGGTGTACGCCTTCAGGCCGCGCACAGTTTTCCAGCCGCGAGTCGTCTTTAGCAGCGCCACCTCGTCCGACTCCTTCGAGAGCGGCAGGCCGTCGGTGGCCACGTGCACAGGAATGGCGTCGCGGGCAGCCGCAAGCGGAGCAGGCTTCACTTCGAGGCAGCGACCTCGCTGTTGAGACTCTGGTGGCGGCCGCGTGAGCACGGTGATGTTGACAGGCTTGAGCGCGATGGTGAGCCCGTCGCGCTGCCGTCCGACGTCAGATCGTGGAGTTGTTGTAAAATTCTTTGCTCCTTTGGTACTGTGACATACCTGTGTCGAACCTGGTGGTTACCACGGAATTCTTTTTTTGTAAACTTCTTCCTAATGGCAGTGCGCATGTAACATCCGGAAGCATGGCAGACCTGCAGTCAAGCGCGTCGCAGTCGCAGGAGCCATACGTGGGCGCCCGCGTCAAACTCCACGATCTGGCCGCACGGCCCGAGCTGCGCCGACTCGATTTTTCGCGGCCTGCGCCGGAGAGTTGGCGGTCGTGCGCTGGGTGGTAATCGTCATCTGTCTGCTCTGCTGTGCTTCTCGCTCGTGCGTCCTTGCAACTTGTGCTGACCTCCTTCACCTCCTGCTCTCCTATGCCACGTGGCTGTGTGTGTTTGGGTTTCTGAGATTGTAGACCCTCTCCGGTCCACATCCGGAAATTGGCGTTCTAGTTAGCACTGCTGCTGCAGACAGGGGGCCCGCGCGACCCCATGCCCTTCCCGGATCTCGTGTCCCCGATGACCGAGCCGCCACGCTGTGGGCGAGGGGGGGGGGGGGGGGTAGCTAGACGCGGAAGGAGGCAAGCACACTTGCTTAGTCCCCAGTCTCGGGGTCCCACCGCCCGTCCTCCCGGGGCTGGCAGCTCCGATTCCCCCCGATTCGCTCTTTTGCTCGTCTGCCTACATACAAGCGAAAATACAACAGCGGGAAGACTCACAGCTCACACGCTTACGCTTTTTTTCATTTTTTGCCTACCATGGGCGAGGGAACCCGGGACAGTGCGAGCTGGGGCGAGCCATTCCGAGGTGATCTGCACGGTCGGTCAACGTGTCGTCAACATTCCTTCCCACCCAGCGAGCGGCGGCGAGACCGTGTGTGAGCGGTGCACTTGGAGCACTTGGAGTGCGGTCATCAACCGCACGTCCAGGGCCGGGGAGCTAAGAAGCGCACCCAGCGGGCCGGACGATTGTCATCGGGTTAATTACGTGCCCTTTAGGCAGAGACTTGGAGCACTTGGTGTGCAGTTAGCAACCGCACATCCAGGGCCGGGGAGCTAAGAAGCGCACCCAGCGGGCCGGATGATTGGCATCGGGTTACGGGCAAGAAAGCCCTAGCCCTGGGGGTGCGCGTTCGCAGGGAAAGAAAGGGCCTAAAGTAAACACGGGTCCCCGAGGGTTAGCTCTGCGCTCCGGCTTTTCCCTAGCAGCGGAACGCCCCCTCTACTCGGGGCTAGTAGACACCAGACACTAGCACGACAACACACACATTCCTCACTGACATCACCGCTCGGAACCCCCCGCTCCGCGCACGGTCTCCTCACCCCCCCTCCGAGGGGGGCCCTCCCTCCCCTCGGTCCTCCCTCCTGTTCGCCTTCCGAGGTGGTTACGCGACGACTGTGGGGCCCGACCTCCCCTCCTAGCCTTCTTTGGCCGCGGCCCCGCCACCGTTTCGTCCTCTCTGCCCGAAAAAGAAAGAAAGAAAACAGACAAGCCAAGGGAGGGATGCGGATGGGAGGACGGCACGCCGCCACCACACACAGGGATTTTAAGGAGAGGTGTGTGGTGCGCTAGCCGTCGCCCACCCTAGGGAGTCTGCCTCTTCCTATCTCTCTTCGCAGTCTCTCGCCGCCGGCGAAGGATTTTTTTCCCGCTGCCGCCCTTTGAAGCTCACTCAGCGGGGGGGGCCCGGTGTTTGCCTCGCCCTTTCGCCCCTCGCCTCCTCCTCCCTCCCTGCCGCCTCCCCCGCACCACCTCCTCCATGCCCTTCGCCTCCTCCTCCGCCGCCGCCTCGCTCACCGCCGCCACCGCCGCCGCCGTCCCAGGAGCATGAAGCTCGACACGTACGGCGAATACGTCCGCCGGGTCGTGGACACGCTCACAGCCTTTGAGGACGAGCTCATCGCCACCAGCGGCTTCTTCGGGCGAGAGGAGCACCTCGAGTCGTGCATCCAGGGCGTGCAGTCGGAGTTTGAGTCCAACGCGCGCGCCATCGCGGTCTTCGCGGCGCCCGAGGCGCTCTCCGCCCTTGTCGGCACGCTCCTCAGCGCGGAGGACCCCCGACCTGCCGACGCGCCAAAGGAGGGGCGCCGCTTTGAGGACGCCTTTGCCGCCGCCGTGCTGCTCTCCTCCTCCATCGGCACGCGCGGGCTGCTGCGCAACCCGACGGTCCTCTCGCGAATGTGGCAGTTCGTCGAGCGGCCGGAGCGCCACCCCGTGCTGCTCTACTACTGGTGCCGCTGCGCCGCGGCGCTCCTCCTCTCCCCCGAGGGGTCCGGCGGGCTCGGCGCCGCAATCTCGTGAGCGCCTCCCCGGCCGCTTCCCTCCCTCCGCTCCCCCCTCCGCCGATCCAGATCGCGCCCGTCGCCGCCCCGCCCCGATGCCCCGCCCCGATGCCCCGCCCCGATGCCCCGCCCCGTCCCATCCCGACCCGCCTCCCGCCGCGCCGCAGTGCGCTCGGGCTGCCGCGGCTGCTGCTCTCCCTCGTGCCTCACCTGCACTGCGAGGCCGTGAGGATGCTCCTCAAAAACGTCATCGGGCTGGGCGGGCAGGCGGGGCTGGGGGAGGAGGGGGCGGTGCCGCTGCAGCTCGCGCTGGTGGGGGAGCAGTCCATCCTGCCCAGCCTGATGCGCCTGATGGAGGGTGGCGGCGACGCCTCCCTCGACGCCGCGGAGCTTCTCTGCTGCGTGCTCGAGGCGGCGTCGATGCGGGCGGACGGCGCGCGGCTACTCACGCTTGTGGCGCGGCCCTTCCTCCCGCTCTTCACGCGGGCGGTCGCCGCGGGCGACTGCGCCGCGCACCGCCGCCGCCAGTCGCAGATTGCCCTCCTCTCCCTCGGCGCCGCCGCGCTCGCCGCTGAGCAAGCGTGTGGAGACGCAGAGGCGGGGCCAGGCGGAGAGGGCGCGCCCCAGGCCGCTCCGAGGGTGGCTGGGGCGGTGGCGGCGCTGCTCGGCCCGCTCTCGCGGCTGCTGGCGCACGGCTCTTGCGAGGTTGCCCGCGCCGCCGCCCGCTTGTGGTCCTCTTTCCTCGACTCAGCGCCGCAAGAGCTGCTCGGCTGCCGCGGCAGCTGCTCGGCTGCGCTGGTCACGGCCGAGCTCTTCACGCGGGTGGATCGGAACGGGGGCGGGCGGCAGGACATGCTGCGGCACGCCCTCCTCAAGGCGCTGGTCTCCGCGCTGCGCTGCGACGACGCCCGCCTCGGCGCCGCCATCCTGAAGTCGGCAAAGCTGCTGCCGCGGCTCGAGCGCAATTTGCTCATGCGGGAGGGAGCGGGCGGCAAGGCTTCGCGCTGCTCGCCGGAGCACGCGAGGCTGCTCGTGCTCGAGATCGCGGCGATCGGGCGCACCGCCGCGCTCGCGCCGCACCTGGCTCGCTCCGCCGAGTGGCGCCGCATCGGCACCATCGTCGGCGTCGAGCTCGGCGGCGGTGCAGCCGAGGGCGGGCATGCGTGCGAGCCGCGCGAGGCGTCCCCCTCCTCGTCGGGCGACGAGGAGGACTACGCGTCCGCGCCGGAGGCGGAGGCCGAGGTGGGCGAGGCGGGCGGCGACGAGCCGACCGGCGCGGAGAACGTGCCGCCCCACCGGTCGCCCGAGGGGGTCGGTCCCACTTCGCCAGTGAGCCCGAAGCTGGCCGCGGCCGCGCCGCCGCCCGCGCGCGAGGGGGAGGAGGATTTCGTCATCGACAACAACTCGCTCCGCTCCTCGGACGACTTTTCGAAGCTGACTCCGCGGCCGAGCTTCGAGCGCCGCTCCGTCCTCCACCGAAAGGCAAAGGAGAGCTCGCCCTACTACCGCAAGGATGGCGACGGCCGATCCGCCCCAGACGCGCCGGCCCAAGAAGACGCCGCCATCTCCGCGCTCAACGAGACCGTCAAGGCGCTGAGCTTTTGACGGCGTCGCTGGGCGCCAGAGGGACCAGAGGCTGCGTTTGATCAGGGAGGTCGGGCTTGTAGCGGCGACCCCCTTCAAACTCTATCCGCTCTGCACGCGTGTTCGGTGTTGTTGTGTCGCGGCATCGGTCTCCGGACTCCGCTATCTCTCGGGTCATCACACACATCTCACAAGAATCGAGAGAGCCCCTTTTCTGCAAGCTGGAATAGTCAAGAGAACGTGACACGCAAGAGTCAAGAGACCGCGAGATCCGTGGTCGTGAACACCGCACACGACACACAGCACTCTAGGATGTAGGAACAGCACTGAGCACACACCGCGGGGGGGACCTTGCAGTGCAAGGTTGCAGACCGGCCATCCGCCCCTCTCTCACCGTGATCCCTGTGGCTGTGCGGGGGGCGCGCGGCACCGCGGCGAGGCGCGAGGGCCGAGGCTGCGGCGCGTCGTCGTCGGCAGCGCGGATGCTCGCCCGGCCGGTCGGCCCTCGAGACCTCACAGTGGCGGCCGCCTCTGACAGCGGCGGCAGCCTCCCACGCTGGCCACGCATCATGCTGCGCTTCGCGGCAATCGCGTAACGGGAGGCTCGCTGGCTTTTTGTGGCTTTTTCGACGGCTTTTTTGGATTCTCCCGCCCTCCAACCCCTCTCTTGGATTTTTTTTGCGATTTTTCACTTGTTTTCATGGGAATTCGGCGTCCTTGCGGCCATGCTATCACGCCTTGCGACAGCCTGTCGGCGCTGCTGACCGTGCCATGCTGCACAATTGATCACCTGCATAGCTCGCGGCCTTAGTATCAAGCATTTAGTGACAACCTGATCGTACGGCCAGTAGGAAGGTGTCCTTCCAATGTGTGCACTCTTCTGACGCAATGCGCGTCACAAACTGCCTCAGATTGGCTGCTGGCACTCTCGAGGCTATGCCTACACAGCCTCGCGCGCATGGGCAGTCAAGAGGGACCATGCACCTTCTCAGGACAGCGCCGGTGCCTCTCTCTTGGACCGGCAAACTTGGTGGTCTCGTGTTACCAATGTGGGACCAGTGCGGCATTGCGCCATCGACAGCTCTGAACTGCGCATCACCACTGACCGGGAAGGCCGCCAAGTGGGCCAGCACCGGTCGCACATTGTGGCAGCAGTCAGCAGTGCATGTCTGATAGCTAGAGCAGCAGCGTCAGGGTCTCGCAGGGTCGGATCGTGTCAAGCCTCTCGCCCGGCCGGCCGCGTGCAGACGTCGGCCTGTCTGCTGTCTTGAGTTATCTGTCGGCGGTCAGTACGACCGATCAGGTCGGAGTTTGCTGATGATTGGAGGGTCTATCTGTATGTACTCCTCGAGATCTCTCCAAATCTGCCCTCTGTTAGACCGGGTTAGATCGGGAAGTTGGTAGTATGAGCGAGTATGAGCGCCGGAGCCCCGTTTCCCTCCGTTTGCGTTTCCGCTCTGCTGCGCGGCGCACAGTGCCTCCGGGGGCCCCCGCGCCCCCCCAGAGCTCGCAGTCGCACACCGACCACACACACCGTTGGCGTTGCTTCGGGGCCTTGGCGTACCGCTTCGCTTGTCATGTGGTTGTGCTACTGGGCCCGAGGCGGAAATCGCGCTTCACCTTCAGAGTACTGAGTGCAGTACGACGACGCAAGAATGTGCCTCCATATGTTTGTGCAGAGTGCAACACTTCAAGATTCACTTTCTCGCGCGAGAGCGACCACACACAGACACACCTATCGTATCGCAGAGCGTCACACACGCGCCGAGACGCGCCGCGAGGTCATCTCACTCGTCGGCGCCGCCGCCCTGCCCTAACACGGCGTCTTTGAGAAGCTGCGCTAAGTCGGCCGCCTTTTGCATGAGCACCTTGGCCGCCTCGCAAAACAGCTCCTCTGGCGGCAGAATGCCGGTCGACTCGACCGAGAAGATGAAGTGGTCGCGCACGCGCGAGCACTGCACCCGATGCTCCCACCCCGGCACCGCGCCGCCGTGCCGCCCCGGCATCGAGCACGCCCGCGGCCGCGTCGCCACCGACGGCGGCGCGGCGCCCTCCGCCGCGTCGAAGATGGACGGCGCGGCCGCAGGCGGCGCCTCGGCCGTGTCGGCGTCGCGCGCGCGCGCGGGCTTGACCCGGATCTCGGGTAGCAGGCGGTACGAGGCGGTGGCGACGGGCGACCACTTGGAGTGCGTCTTGCCGATCCCCTTCTCGCACCACGCCTCGAGCACGATCTCTTGACCCGGCCGCAGCTTTGCGATCAGGATGTCGTCGTGCACCGGCTTGATCTCGCGCTCGCGGAAGCGCTCCTCCTGGTCGCCCTGCGGGATCCACTGCAGGTGGCTGGAGAGGACGCGCGAGTTTACCATCTCGCTCGACCCGGGATCGTCCTTGTTGCCTCGCGTGCACTTGATCTCGAGCCGGAATGCGATGACGTGATGCTCGTCCGGGTCCTCATCGCCGACACGCTCGCGGAAGAGGCGCGGGTCGGCGCGGATGGGGATGAGGCCGAGCCGGTGCGCGAGGACCTCGTCCTCTGTCATCGACGTGTTGTTGAGAATAAACACCTTGTCGATTGCCATCGCAGGCACCTCAGAGAGCAGGATCCGCCGAAAGGCGTTGGCAATGGCCGCGTCGATCCCGATCACGTCAAAGACAATCTCTTCCTCGTCGAGCTGCTGCACCTCGATGCGAAGGTCGCGGCGGAAGCGCTCCATCGAGAAGGAGTTGTCGACGCCTGACGCAAAGTAGGCGCCAGCCGCCTCGACTGTCGCAGTCATCCGCGGCGCGTCCTCATGGATCGAGACGCGCGTGCGCTGCTCCTCCACGTGGGCAGGGAGCGTGCCGTCGCTCACGTGCGGTAGCGGCATGTGGAAGCGTGGTATGGCGCCAAGCACCACACCGACGCGTGCCCGCCCGCGTCGCCGGGTCGAGTTCGGACTTTTTGCGGGTATGGTATGGTGCGATTAGCATTACCTAGCCTAACCTAACCCACCTCGAGACCATACCCCCCCGCCTGCTGACAGACCCAGCCTCCCGGAGACCGGGAATGGGCGGTAAGGACACCCCCACCCCTTGGGCCGTGAGAGTACCATACCATACCCCGGAAAAAGTTGGTTGGAACCCAGGCATAGTGGCAAAAAGAATTCAGAGTAACGCGGCAAAAAGAACTTTACCAGGACTCTCTCCTGCAAAAAGAACTCTTGGCCGCTCCACAGCTTGCAAAAGAATTTGCAGGGCAAGAGGTGCACAGGGGCGGTGTGGCAGCTCCGGCGCACGAGATATGGCATGGGGCATTCAAATTAATCCGATATCACATTAGTCATCAATTTGGCCCGTGAGGAGACTCGCAAGGTACATCATCGCTCCACACGACAGTCGACACCGCCGGGCGGCGCACAGCGCACAGCCACGCACAAGCCGCGGCAGTCACAAATAGAACTAAGCAGAAACTCTTTTTCTGAACTTCGACGAACACAATCTTCGTAAAAAAATCGTCGACACTTGCTACCTCCAGTATCGTAGTCTTTGTTAGTATCGAGGTCTCGTGAGTTTTGGCACTGATCTTTCTGGCCGCGTCCCTCCCCTGTCCTCTCGACTGCACTCCTCTTATTTACATACATAAATGCCCGCCGCGCACCAAGCTGCAGAACATGTGCGAACCAGTGCCTATGACGCTCAAGGAGTAGGCGCGGAGCGCCGCGCGCGGAGCGCGCCCCGAAGAAAATTTTGAGGGTTGTGGAGGGCTAGATGCGATTTCTATTAAGAGTTTGACTCACACGCAGGAACCACAATCGGCCCACCCACAGGCCCAATCTCGAGTGGCGG
Source organism: Emiliania huxleyi CCMP1516 (assembly GCF_000372725.1). Classification (NCBI taxonomy): domain Eukaryota; phylum Haptophyta; order Isochrysidales; family Noelaerhabdaceae; genus Emiliania; species Emiliania huxleyi. The sequence continues at coordinate 254,094 of NW_005201269.1, read as the reverse complement.
CGCTCCGCGCCTACCCATGCAGCGGCGCGCTCCGCGCGACCGTGGGGTCTGGTCATGACGCGGAAGAAGGCAGAGACACAGCGTCTGCCAGCCGAGTGCTACGACGTCAGGCCGAAGCCGCGTGGCCACAACTGACTGCAACAGACTGTCTTCATGTGTCTAGACTCTACCGCGGTGCGCTCCGCGCACATAGGTGCCAGCGCGCTCCGCGCGGTATCTAGCCAGCGCGCTCCGCGCGTGTGTGTCTAGCTAGCGCGCTCCGCGCGTGCGGTGTCCAGACTCTAGCGCGCTCCGCGCGTGTCCGGGTAGAGCACCGGCGCGCTCCGCGCGCATGAGAATCCAGTGCTTATGCTCCTAAGCACTAAAAGCTCGTTTCTGCAGCTTGGGCCGCGCAAGAGACACTGCTATTCAGGTATTCTGCTTCTGGCAGAACGACGGTTCTGCTTTTGGTCGCGAAACACCATCTCGACCCACTCTTCCGCCAACGCCGCCACCACAATGTCAATGACCTCGACAGACGACACTCTTAGAGGCCAAAGAGCGACCCCGCCCCCAGCCCTGTTCTCCCTCTCACATGCAGACTGTGCCCCGCCCCGTGTCCTGCTGCGGCTCCCGCTAACTGCTCGCGGGCGCGAGCGCCGCCATCTCGGCGCTCAGCTCCTCGTACGCCTCCTTGAAGTCGGCGGCACACGTCACGAGCACAATCGAAGTGGGCCGCTTGGTGAGCGACGCCTATGGGAGAGGGGTCGGGATTCGGCCCCAGCGGCCGCCAGCCACTCCCCACGGGCAAGGCTCGGCGCGCGCCTGCCCCAGCTCCTCCTTCGAAGGCACGTAGCAGTAGGGCACTGCCTTCTCCTCGCATAGGATCGGGACGTGCGCAATCACGTCAATGGGCGAGATGTTACCTGCGGAGGGGCGGGACCTTGGCGCGCACGCACCTCGCGCACCCACCACACGCGAACTGTCGGCGCGCCTGCGATGATGCACAAGCCCTTGGTGTCCTTCTTCAGCGCCTTGACCACCTCCTTGACACCGCGCCGCAGCGTCTTGGCGCCGGACGCCTTTTTGATGCACTTGAGCGCCTGCCCGGGCCAGTTTCCAGGTTTCCCGACGAAAGGGAAGGGCTGCACCGCGTCACAACACTGGCGCGCGCGCGCACACACACACACACACACAGAGGCGCGGAGGCGCGGAGGCGCCTTTTTCGTCAGCTTTTTGCCCGCAAGTGGGCTGGCGATCGGAGACAGGAAGACCTGCTTCTTGCTGCCGTCCTCGGCGTCGTCGTCGTCCTCGACCTCCTTCTTCTTCTCAGACTTGTCTTTCTTGCCCATCTGGGAGCGACAACGCTTGCGATTCGCCTGCCGTGCCGGGCGCGAGGCCCCGGGCTGAAAGAATTTTCCGCAAGCTGGAAAAGAATTTCTAAGCACAGTGAGGTGTGCTGTGGCGACATCCGACATGCGGCAACACGTGCCATTTCCTTTATCGTTAAGGCAAGGCTTGGTTATAAAAAAGAATCCGCGGCGAGTCTCCTTGTGCGCGGTGGAACTGAGTGTGCTGTGGCGACCCCGTGGCCGTGCACACACATGCACATCTGACGGACCTTTCACGATAAAACGCCCACGCGCCCGGCTGCACGCGGTGAGTGCCCACACCCCTCTGAAAATCGTTCGCTCACCGGACACAGACGCTCACAGAGCAGAGGTATACGCGACTCAGGGTGGCGCCGCCCCAGCCTCCACCGCGCGGCTGAACCACGACTTGCACTCTCGCCCCTCGTCCCGCCCGTCGAACTCGGCGGGCGGCCCAAACTCGACGCTCACGTGCTCGCCGTCCACCTTGCGGGTCGACTCGAGCTTCAGGCAGTGCCTGTCCTTGAGCCTCACCGTGTGGAAGCTGTTTGCAAAGTCGGCAAAGACGGCGCCGGCCGGCGCGACCTCGGAGCCGGAGGTAGAGGTTAATTAATGACTTAGTTACCATGTGAATTATCGCAGGCGCGACCTCGGAGCCGGAGGAGAGGTTAATTAATTACTTAGTTACCATGTGAATTATCGCAGGCGCGACCTCGGAGCCGGAGGAGCGAGTCACGCCCCAGGTGCCGTCGCCCCACGGAGTGATGAGCTGGCCGCCGCGCATGAAGCCGAGCGGAAACATGCCAGCCCAGGACCTGGCGGTGGCGGGGGCCGTGTCTCGGGCGGCGGGAGGAGGAGGAGGAGGGGGGGGGGGGGGAGGAGGAGGAGGAGGGGGGGGAAGGGGGGGGGGGGGGGGAGCCCCCCACGGGCCAAAACCGGCCAGCTTTTCCACAAGGGAGAATTTAGGGTCGCCCGCCTCGCCCGCCGCCTCGAGGCCGGCGCCGAAGCCGGCCGCATGCAAGGTCGGGTCGAGGGGGTGGAGCTGCGCCGCCCGCTGCGAGGCCGTGCTGAGCGACCCCGAAGCGGCGGGGCCCGGCTCGGCCTCCGCTGCGGCCCCTCCCGGCGCTGTGCTCTCGAGCCGCGCCGCAAAGGACCACGGCGCGGCCGGGTCGGCAAAGGCCAGCCTGCACACGGCGCACCTCGGTGTGATCGCAGGTCTTTCTCGAGTCGCAAGCCGCTCGCCCTCGGCAACGGCCCGCCGGTACACGCGGCCGCACATAGTCAGGCGCACGCTGCCGTCCGGCTGCTCCCGCCACGAGCCTAACCCGTCATTGATTAAGACCTCGCCGAGTCAATTTTGAATCCAGATCCTGCCCCCGCCACGAGCCTCGGCCGACGTTGTGCGCGTCGGCGGAGCGCGGCCCGTCGCCGTTGTTGATGTACGCGACGCCGCGCGAGAAGAAGTAGAGGGCCTCGCGGAGAAGGGGGCGCGGTGACCGGTGGCTGTGAGAGAGACTGTTGGTGGTCGTGGTCGGAGGGGGGGGAGCGCCTTGAGCCGCCCCCACGCCCACGGGCCGGTGCCAACGAGAAGGTCGGACACGCCTCCGCGCTTGGCGACGGGCAGCTGCAGCAGCTTCGCAAAGGGCGAGCCTGGGGGTGGGGGATGGGGAGAGGGGGGGGGGAGGTGTGTGTGTGTGTGTGGGGGGGGGGGGGGGGGGGGGGCTCTTCCCCCTCTTGCTCACCGGCGTGCGGGTCTTCGGCGATGGGCTCGACTCTCCGCGGCCAGTTGGAGATCTGCTGCGCCGCCTCGGTCCAGAGGTTGGTGATGATCTGCGCCGACCTTGCGGAGCAGGCGGGCGGAGAGCGGAGGTGGTCGGCGGGGTAGCCGCCGTAGTACTGCCGCTTGTCCACCCTCCAGCCGCCAGGCAGGCTGAGGCCGAAGGTGTAGTGGTAGATGTCCTGCGAGGGAGACAGGGGGAGATAGGGGGAGATAGGCGGAGATAGGCGGAGATAGGGGGAGGTGCAGTGGTAGATGTCCTTGTCCGCCATGTCGTCGGTGCCGATGCCCTGTGGCTCGACCTGCGAGGAAGCGCCCGAGGATGCTCGGGGGAGGGCCGAGGAGCGGCGGCCTGTCCCCGTGCCCTGCTGCCTGGATGGACTGGGAGACGGTGTGGCGGATGCCGAGGTTGCGGGCGGCGAGGTTGTAGCCCCACATCTCGAGCACCTCAGAACGAATCAGGACTCATTCATCGTCAGTAGTGAGTGAGGGAGGTTGCAGCCCCACATCTCGGAGCACCCAGCCGAAGATGTGGTTCGCGTCGCTGTCGTGCTTCATCTTGACGGAGAGGTCCCACCACGGCCGCGCGACTCGCTTGAGCATCGCCTTGTGCACGAGGAGGGGCGAGGGGCATGCCACATGCGACACAGGGGGGAGAGTAGAGAAGGTGTCATGTGTGGGTGTAGGACGCCTTGTGCACGAGGAGGGGCGAGGGGCATGCCACATGCGACACAGGGGGGAGAGTAGAGAAGGTGTCATGTGTGGGTGTAGGACGCCTTGTGCACGAGGAGGGGCGAGGGGCATGCCACATGCGACACAGGGGGGAGAGTAGAGAAGGTGTCGTGTGTGGGTGTAGGACGCCTTGTGCACGAGGAGGGGCGAGGGGCCGACGTTGTCCACGGTGCGGATGTCGATCGCCGGGTCGAGGAACTTTTGGACGACGGGCTGCAGCTTCGGGTCGGTCGAGATCCTGCGTGCACCATACCTCCAGAGTAACGAATCCAGTGTGGGTTCGGTCCCGTGGGTGGTGCGGTAGCAGCTGTGCGGCGTACCAGCCTGCGTGCTGAAGACACCAAGGTCGGGGCGGGAGTACGGCACTGTGCAGTGTCTCCAGAGCACCGCGTGAAGACGAGGGGCCACGAGTGCAGTGAGTACAGCGGACGACGGCCGAGCACAGCGGAGTCCGTGTCCTCTCGAGCTGGTTGGGAGGACACGACAGTGTGTGTTTGGCTTCTAGGGTCGAGGTCATGTAGTAGAAGCCGAAGCCGACCGGCTTCTCGGGGGTGGCGCCGTTGAGGGGCGGGCGCATCATCATGTGGTCCGTCTCGATGAAGAAGAGGTACTCCTACGACCCATCTCTCGGCTAGACCTCGGGCTAGACCTCGGGTAGATCGCGGGTAGATCGCGGGTAGATCTCGGGTAGACCTCGGGTAGATCTCGGGCAGATCTCGGGTAGACCGCGGGTAGATCTCGGGTAGATCTCGGGTAGATCTCGGCGTCTCTCTCGATGAAGAAGGGTACTCTACACAGCCAACCCCCGCGGTGCCGCGGCCGAGCCGCTGTCGCTGCCTCCGGCTCTCGCGCGGGGCAGAGAGGCGGCAGAGAGGCGGCAGAGAGGCGGCAGAGGCAGAGAGGCGGCAGAGAGGCGGCAGAGAGGCGTCGGAGAGGCGCGCTCCTCCGGGATATTGCGAAAGTGCTCCGTCTCTACGAACTGGACGGCGCCCCACGGCCGGTTCATCACGATGAAGCCTGTTCACAGCAGTGGGTGTGAAGAGACGCTGTTCACACCTCGCCACGGCCGGTTCACCGCGATGATGCCGTGGTCGCACTCGTCGCACGACCCGTGCCCAAGCTGCTTCACCACCAGCGTCGGGATCTCGTCCATCAGCTTGTCGGGCGCCTGCTCATTAATTATGTCACATGGCCATTCACTAATCAATCACCATCTCGTCCATCAGCTTGTCGGGCGCCGCGCTCGGCGAGTTGAACAGCCGCGTGAAGCCGCCGATGTCGGAACACGGACCGCCCGCCTTCTTCTGCTTGAGGTAGTGGTAGTACGCGATGCGAGACTGCCACTCCTGGTAAATCCCCGTCGCCGCCGTCATCACCACGTGGTACGGCTTCCGGGTCGGCGGGCACCCTTGCGGCGCCGCCTCGGCGTGCGGAGTGGTGGCCGCAAGCGGCGGCGTCGCGTGCTGCGCCGGCTCGGAGGTGGCGGTCACGTGCGACGCTTTGGCTGGCTGCGAGTGCTGCGCCGCACCCGCTTGTGGGCTCTCGCTGGCGGCAGCGGCAGCGGCCTGTGGGCTCTCGCTGGCGGCAGCGGCAGCGGTGCTGCTGCCGACGGCCGAGGGACCGCCCGCCCGCAGCGCGCTCAGGTGCGCGTTGCGGGAGCTTCCGACGAGCGTGTTGGCGTGCACGAGCAGTCCGATGACGACGAGTGAAGCAGCGACGACAACCAGGCGGAGGATCATGGGGATAGAAGGCTCAGGAGCGGCGATACTAGCCAGCCTGCTAGCGCCGAACACAACTTGGGCGCATAAAGAATTCAACACCCACCGCGCCGGAGCCGGAGCCGGCCGGCGCCAAGAGCAAGCTCCCCGAGCCGACGCCAATCTCGAAACGGACTCGCTCCTCGCGGCGCAACGCGCAGGCCGCTTGAGCGCGGCCGCCGCCAGTCGCCGCTGGGCCGGGGCCGCGGCGCTTGCCGGGGCCGGCCGGCGCTTGCCGCGGTAGCGAGCGTCGGGGCGCGATCGGGCGCGATCGTCCCGCTCTGGCGAGGTGTGTGAGAGAGAGATTTACTCTTGGTGTGTGTGCGTACGCATGCAGTGTCTGTGGGTGGGCGCGGGGCCATCGCTCGCTTCGGTGTGGGCCGGGGCTGAGGGTTGGGGGTTGGGGCAAATGTAGATTTCCCGAAATATTTTGAGAAATATGACAGCCTTGTTCGGAAGGAGAAATTTCCGGAAATTTACCATACCTGTGTTGACGCGAATGACACTGACGCCTGAATGACACTGACGCCCGATGACCTGCTTGACCGGTGACCGATGACCGCTGACCGCTGACCGATGACCAGCGTCAGCCTCTCCGCGGAGGCGCACCATCACTGCCGCGCGGGCCTGCCGGCTCAAGCAAGGCACGGCAGGCCCGCACGGTGCCTGGTCCAACATGGGGGACACCTTGTTTCCTTACACGGAAAGGGGCGAAACTTGAGCATGGAGTGACGCTGCGAAGAAATTCTCGCAAATTTGCCGTGGCGGGGCACGAAATAAAGAGGAAAGAAATGAAAGAAATATCCTTAGGATGGCCCCCGAAGTGGCGACGAGAGCAGCCGCGCGAGATATAGTTATAGAGAGAAGTCGGCGCGTATAATGGAGAGTGAAAACGTTTCGGAAAAGCATGCGCGATCCACTCTTATTCCTGCAAGAGCAAAAAAAAACTTTCGCTCGGACTGAACACAGCAAAGAAGAGAATTTAAACAAAACAAGTCTCGCACAGCAGACAGGCTCGACACAGGTGCGAACTGGCGCGTGCTAGTACTATCACAGGCGTGCAAGCCCCACCCGGCTGGCGGGTGGACCAAGGGGCGTGCCGCCCCGCTTGCTCTAGGTGAAACGTCTAGGGGGTGCGTGCCTGACGAAGAGGAATTCAATGGGAGGGCGACAACAGCGGTGGTTGCAACGTACAGCTGTGCGTGAGCCGGGTGGGACCGCAGTGGTGCGGTGACGTGCCCGGTGTGCGTGCGTGTGCGTGCGTGCGTGCGTGCGTGCGTGTGGTCGCGCGTGGCACTGGCTGCGTGCGCTCCCTGCGCTCTCTCGTGCGGTGTTGTAGTGGATGGAGGTGCAGGTGCCAAAAGACTGGATAGAGCCTCACCTTGAGACAGACTCGAGATCGTATTATCATCGACTACAACAACCTGCGCGCACAGATCCGAATTGCCGCGTGAACACACGAAAAATGTCTCGCTCTCGGCTTTCTTTGCACGCCGCGCAACCGATCGTCGGCGCACGGTCCGGTGGATTGGCGACACAGGCACCCCCATCAACAGGCTGTCCGCCGCTTGCTTGTTTACCGAATTGGCGCGCTGCGTCTGCTCGCGCCCAAAACTTTTTTTCTTTTCCCTCTCGGTGGTTGAGACGGATCAAGTTCACGCCGACCGGGTTCTCCAGCCCGGGCAAGACGTCGACCTACGACCGCCTCACCACGGTCGCGGACGACCCGATGTCTGTGCTCCGCACGTCGCTCTACGGTATCCCTCGACTGTCGACACTCAACTACTCAACGACGCACACGACTCTCACACTACACACTTTACACTTACCTCGTCTCGCGGACCCCCCGCCTGCGCCTCGCGCTCGCTCCTGCCGCCGCTTTCAAAACACACAACCGAAAACCAAACGGTAAAGGACGCTAAAGAGAACATGCAAGCCAGACAGCAACGAGCAAGCGGCTCTCGCGCTCTGCGCCGGACGTATTTGGCCGCACACGCCTCCACGGATTCCAACATGCACACACCGCCATCAGACGCGGCTGCGGGGCTGCTCTGCTACACGAGCTCCCCTTCGCTCCCCGGCCATCACCACCCGCGCGTTGCGAAAGGTCGCTCACGCTAATCGGCGCCTTTTGGGTGCGTCGCGATGCTGCCCACACTCACCACGCGGTGGGCGGCGGGGCGGCGGCAGCAGGCGGCGGCGCCTTAGCGCCCACCTGGCCGGCCTTGCTCGCGGGCCTCGCGGGCGGTGGCATGGCGGACTCGCCCTGCTTGGACGTTGCGGGCGGCGGGGCGGGCGGGGCGGCGCCACCGCTGCCGAGGACCGGAGGCGCAGAGGATGTTGGGTGTGAGGTCGTGGAGGCGAAGATCCCAAGGGGGGGAGCTGATCCCACTTGTAACCAACTCTCAGGGGCAGTAGGTGGGCGAGCTTCAAGCGCGCATTCTCCTTCTTGCGGAAGCCGCGGTAGGTGTGGAAGTCGCCCGAGCCGGCGCCGGCCGTCGAGCTCATCACGTTGACGATCGCCTCCGTCTTGACCCCGCTGTCCTTGTCCTCCATCCGCTGCGTGAAGCGGTCGAGCTTCTTCTCAAACTTTGCGAGCGCGTTGAAGTTGGGCTGCATCGAGTTGAACGAGTCGCGTGCGGCTTTGGGCATCGGGATCTCGGTGCGGTTCGCATCCTCCCGCTCCTTCTCCCACTTCCCCAGCTGCCGCCCGCTCACAACCGAGGATGCCATTTTACATGGCGCCGGGGGCCAAAAGGAAAGGAGAAAACCCCCGAACCGTTGTCGCATTCGCAGTCAGAAGGGGGATGGTTGAATCCCCGAGCCCCGGGGTTGGTGCTCGCCGAGAGCCCCCCCCCCCCCCCCCGTCGCTCCCGCCGCGCCCCCCGCCGGCGTTCGTGGCGGGACTTCCCGCCCCCTCCCCCGCCAGCACCGCTCCGCAACTCCTCCAGGTCCTCCTCCCAGAGGAGCAGCCGCCCCTCCCTCACCCAATCCTCCCACCCTGGGAATGGGACACCGCAAACAGAACCGCGCCCAGCGTCCCAGCAGCGCAATCTCTTCCGCTCCCCCGCCTTGAACTCCGCCACGAGCGCCGCGACCACCTCGTCACGCTCCTCGATCGATGCTTGGTCCCGGGAAGAACTGCCTCTGGCGCACGCCAACGCGACATAAAGGGGCTGGGTGCCACACGACGTGTGTTAGCGAAGTGAGTTGAAGTGAGTAGAAGTCGATAGAGGGACAGATAGACAGAAAAAGAGAGAGAGAAGAGAGAGCGAGAGAGCGAGAGAGCGAGAGAGAGAGAGAGAGAGAGAGAGAGAGAGAGAGAGAGAGAGAGAGAGAGAGAGAGAGAGAGAGAGAGAGAGAGAGAGAGAGAGAGAGTTAGCACCCACCGCGTTGCACAGCGGCGGTCGTTCACGAACACGTGGTCAATCATGCTCGACCCTCCCGACCCAGAGACCACCCTGCTTTCCCCATCGGGCTCCTCCTCCTCACTCTCCACCTCCCTTCCCGCCTCCTCCGCCACCTGGTCCGGCTTGAATGACACCGGGAGCACTTTGAAGTCCCCATTGTCTCCAGATGTCGACCCATAGAGATGTCCCCACCGCAATCGGATCTCCCCCACTCGTAGTCTTGTCGGCGCACTCGCCTCGTGCAGGACTACATCTAGCTCTACCTCACACACACACACACACACACACACACACACACACACACGCTCCGCCATCGGGTTTTGGCCCTAGCGAGGTCTCGAAAAAATGCGGTCGAAATGTCGGCTCCACATGGCACGCCGTCCAGTGTCCCGATAATGCTGTCGTCTCGTCCCTTTACGCGGAGAACACGCAGCCTCGCACTCTACTGGACTGGCTCGCCGGTATTCGCGCTGCTGGCGGTGGCGCCTCCTGGCGCGCTGCTCTCCCTGGACCTCCTTCCGTTCTGCTCGCCCGCCTTCTTCCTCGCGATCGGTGGTTGGGCATCCGCCACGACTCTCTGGCTGGCAGGAATACTGGGCTTGTGCATGGCGACTTCTTCGCGGCGCGTGGCACCTCGCCTAGGAGGGCGCTCCCGGGCCTCCCAGCAGAACGCTTCGCCTTTCGGTCCACCCTCGCCGTCTCCTCCTCCGCCGTCGGCCGAGCATGAGCAGCTCGACGGCGCTGGCGCGCCATCGCCGCCGCTTACTGCAGGTGAGGCTGGGTGGGGCCGCTGGTCACTGCGCGGATCTGCGCTGCGCTTCGAGCTGCGCGTGCCGAATCTGACGCGTGCGGCGGACGTGCGGTGCGAGTGCCTCGCCGGCCTCCTCGACGTGCGCGTGAAAGACGCGCAGCTGCTCGATGGTCGGCTTGTGGCCGGGCCATGGTTCGGGCCCTCTCAGGTGCAGCCGATCGAGCTCAGGTGGCTGCTCGATACGTCGGCGGAGGGCGAGAGGTCGCTCTGCGTCGACGTGCCGGTTCAGGGGTGGACGCCGCCGGAGCAGGGGTGGAGCCCTCGGAGTGGAAGGCTGCGGCGGCGCGGCTCGAGCGCAGCGGCCCGGCCGCCACCGACGGCCATCTTCCGGTCGCTCCGCGTGGCTGGGGAGGTGGTTGGCGAGCCGCTCCTGGTCCTGGGCAGGCAAAGGAGCATCTCGAGCCAGTCGCTCGCACTCAAGCGCCTCGAAGAGTCGAGCAGCCCGGGCTCCTCTCTTTTTGTGCGAATTTGGTTCTTCTTTTCTAGGCGCCTCAAGCTTGTCAGTTTGGCGCGGCTGGAGGAGGCGTTCGCGGCGAGGCCCGCCGGCCTCGTCCTCTCGCAGCTCTTCTCGACGGACGAGTTCCTCTTCGAGGCGGACAGCGAGACGGCCGACTTTGCGCTGGTGTCCTACCGGCAGGAGCCCGGGCCGGGCCTCCCATGACCCGCTCCCACTGCCCCTCTCTTTTTGAGCCCGGGCCTCCCATGACCCGCTCCCACTGCCCCTCTCTTTTTGAGCCCGGGCCTCCCATGACCCGCTCCCACTGCCCCTCTCTTTGTGAGCCCGGGCCTCCCATGACCCGCTCCCACTGCCCCTCTCTTTTTGAGCCCGGGCCTCCCATGACCCGCTCCCACTGCCCCTCTCTTTGTGAGCCCGGGCCTCCCATGACCCGCTCCCACTGCCCCTCTCTTTTTGAGCCCGGGCCTCCCATGACCCGCTCCCCCACTGCCCCTCTCTTTGTGAGCCCGGGCCTCCCATGACCCGCTCCCCCACTGCCCCTCTCTTTGTGAGCTGGGTCCGCTTGGTTCAGGCGCGGGCCACGCCCGACGACGGCACGACGATGGACGAGCGCACCCTCAGGGCTGTACTGCTCAAGGCGAGGGAGGCGGGTGTAGCGGCGCTCTGGATGGACGCGTGGTGCTTCCGCTTCGCCGGCGAGTACGTCCACGAGGACTTTTGCGCGCTCCTCTCGCACGTCGTGCGGGCGGTCCGCGCCGTGATTTGGGTCCCTCTCAGCCGGGCGAACACGGCGCCTTCGTTTCAGTTCCGGATGTGGTGTACCTTTGAGGCGGCCGTCGTCGAGCACCGGCAGCTACCCGTCTTCATTGCGGGCGAGCTGACGGCCTCGCAGCGGCGCCTGGCCCGCCTCGGCCCTCGCATCTTTGCGCTCCCCTGCCTCGAGCCGCGCGCGACGCTCGCGGAGCTGCGCATCCTCTCGACCTTCAACGTGTGCTTCCTCTTCATGGCGATCGCGTGTCCGCTCGCCCTGCTGCCGCTCTTCTTCATGTCCCGCTCGGCTGCGCTGGCCGAGCTGGTGCCCGCCCTCGGTCGCCAGTTCGCCCTAGCGCGCAACGGGCAGCGGGTGCTGCGCACGCTGCTCCAGGCCTCCCGAGAGGCGGACAGCCGCATGGAGGAGGGCGGCTCCAGGTGCTCTCCTTGAACCCTTTCGCAACCCCCGCCCCTAAGCCTTCTCCGAGCCTGCTCACAGGCGCTCGGCAGCACAGACGCTGCGGCGACGCAGGCCCAGCGCGCGGGCAACGTGCTCGAGCTGCTGCGAGATCTGCCGTGGATCCCCGCCTACGACCGCCGCGACGCTCTCGTCATCGCCGAGGTGCTCATGGTCCTGTACGAGGTGCCGCCGCGCAAGCTCGCGGCGGTCATACAGATCCAGGCCCTGTGGCGCGGCTCCCGTGAGAGGGCGGCGCGAATGGCGCGGCTCTCCGCCGGCGCCGCCTCCTCCTTCCTCTCCGGCCTGCAGAGCGAGGACAGCGTCCAGAGGAGTCGGGTCAGCCAGGCGGGAGGCCGCTCGCTGGAGAGGGTCGGGACCGGGGCCAGTGAGCGCAGCCTGCAGAGCAGTCTGGCCAACCAGAGCCACAGCAGGGGACAGAGCCGCAGCCAGCGCAGACAGCGTGCGGTTTGGTCGCCGCTCTGGTCTGAGGCCCTCGCGTGGGACCGCGTCTCGTCCGACGAGTTTCTGCGCGCGCTGGCGCTCTCCCTCTTCGTCTCTGCGCGGCAGGCGCGCTCAGGCGGCGACTGGCCCTTCACCAATGGTGGAGAGGGGGTGCTGCTCGAGGAGTGGCTCAATCAGGCCGGACACCGTATGCCGCCGCCCGCCACTGCCAGCTGCGCCGCCTCCGTGTCCTTGGTGGAGCTCGATCGCTTCGGCTGGCGGGTGCGCTCTGGCGACTCGCACCTACTGAGCACCCCGCTGGGCAAGCTGCAGGTTCCAGCGAGCCGCGCGTCTGCAAGCGTCAGCCTCGCCGACGCGTCGCCGGTGCCCGAGATGAGCGCGCTCGCCCAGGTGCGAGCTCACCCACGCGCATTGGGACCCTCGCTGCGCGTTGAAGGCCGTGGGGCTCCTGTCTTGGGACGCTTGGAGAGAGTCGCGAGGGATGGCCTGGCGCCCTGGTGGAGAAGTTTACTTGCCCTGCCCCCCTTGCCCTCCTTTAGACGGCGGCGCTCCTCTTCTTCGCCGCGGTCTTCTCCCTCTACTTTGTCGACCTCTTCACCGAGCTCATCATCAACGCCGTCGGGTCGCGGGCGCATGGCTGGAGCCGCGTGCCCGAGGCGCGAGAGATGCGAGGGAGAGGCGGCCCCTTGCCCCACACTAGAGCGTGTGGACAAGCGCACCTCGCCTCACATCAGGCGCTCCTCGCAGCTCTGGACGCCCTCCTCGTCGTCGTGGCCGCCTGCACCATCTGGCTGCCGGCTGCGCTCTGCACGTGGCGACTACGCGCCGTGCCGCATGACTCGCTCGCCGCGGTCTTCTCCCCTCGCGAGCGCGAGTCCGCCATGGCCCTCCTCACGCCGTACGTGATCGTCCCGGCCGTCCCGTCCAGCTTCGTGGCCATCCTCCTCGTCGTGATTGCTTGGGCGGAACGGCAGCCGCTCTCCTCGGATCACCTCACGGTGGACACGTGCCTCCCCGGCGGACTCCAGCCCGCGCTCCTCGGCGGCGTCCTCGCGCTGCTCGTCGCGATCAACGCCGTGGCGGCTGTCTCTGCCTTCTCGCTCGCCTACCACCGCTGGGCACGCCACGTCCGTGAAGGCCGCCCCGATGCGCCAGAGTTGGCGTTCCTGACATTCCGACGCACTGATGGCGGGAGGTCGAGCGGGGTGGTCTAGTTGTGAGTGCTGTGTGGTGTGTGACAATTAGAAGTTCATATGGGCCACAGCGGTCAGGGCGCGCGAGTGCCGAGTCGCGGTGTCAGGCGGGCGATCAGGGAGAGCGAGCCCATGCGAACGCTAGCCGCGGCTCCGCGGCCCCCAAGTCTCCAAATAAAGTCCGTTGCCGGACGAGAAAGGCCCCTACGAGACTCACGCGGAGGCTAGTTCCATTTCACTGTGGCACAGCTCGCGTTACAAAACCTTGATTTGACCATTTGCGCACTATTGTTATATGATAGTAACAGAGCAGTTTGGTCGGAGGGCGCCCGGGTCGCCCCGGAGCGGCCCCGCGCGGGGAGGTGGGTGGAGGGCGGGCGCCACGCCGTCGGGCAGGCCGCGCGGGGACGCAGCCGGGGCCAGCGCGCGGCGCTAGAGGGCCGGGCGCAAACTTGTTGGACCTGGACCTGGACCTGGACCTGGGTCGGCGAGTTTTGGTGGTTCGAAATGCGGAGCGCGCAGTCCGTTGTGGTTCGAAACGCGATGCCTCCGTTGGGAGACACGGACGGCGCCGGCGGGAGCGACGCGGTCGGCGAGGCGCCGCACTCGGTCGCCGTCCTGACGGTGATCAGCGAGCCGGTCGAGCGTGACCAGTTGCATTCGAATCTGAGCACCACATTGAGGCCGTTGGTGGAGAGGGAGCGTGGCGAGCGAGGTGACGAGGATGGAGCTGTGGGTGTAGCCGGTCGAGGCACGGCCGCGTCGTCCACGACGAGTCGTCGGAGAAGGGCGAGACGTCGAAGCGCCGTGACGGTGATTCTCGGGCCGAGGCCGATGTCTCGTAGGGAGGAGCTGACTTGTCAGCGCCTTCGCAACGCGGTTCAATTGTGGACGACGGTGTACACGGAGATGGGATGGTGCGACGACATGCGGGACAAGCTGTGATTGCACATGCTTCTGCACGCTACGTGTTCGCACCGCGAGGTCGAACCGAGGTTTATACGGGTGTGGCTCCAGGGCCCGGTGCTCCAGGATGCAGCGGCTGCGAACCGGCGCAGGTGTGTCCGCAATGCGCTCACTAACGTGGCTGAGCAGGAGCATGAGGACGGCAACCACGCACGAATGTCTGTGCTGTACGCGCGAGCGATGCTGGCCTAGGAGAAGAGCTGCGGCTGCAAAGGCGAAACGTGTTGTTGGCCCGTTTGTGCAGCTCAGATGAGTCCGAGCGGGTGGCTCTGACACCGAGCTCAGTTGGCGGGTACGCACGAGCCGCGGCGGCCGCCTTCCAAAGCCCAGAGGACTCTCTGGTGCTCGGACAGCTTGCGCGCCACACGCTGCTGGCGGGCTACGTCGACCCAGCAGCCAGAGCCACCACAGCTAAGCAGGCCGCCGAAATGCGACTGGCAGCAGCGCCGATAAAGTGCTGCGACTGGACGATGGGCGGCCCGTGGGGCGGCAACGCGGACTTGGTGGCCGATTACCTGAGTGGTATGCAGGTCGGCCAGCGAGAAGGAGGAGACGACGTCGAAGCCGAGGGTGCCTAGTAGAAGTAAGCGAAATAACGCTCTCACGCCATCGAAAGTGAGGGTGCCGTCCGCCGCCGCAGCGAGGATCGCGTCGCCGGCGGAGAGGGAGGAGAGGAGGGCGGTCTCGCCGTCGGCGCGCTGGACCGTCGCAGAGCTCGGGAAGCACGGCGGGTCCGAGTGAGGCGGCGGCGACGGCGAGGCGGAGGGCGGCGGCGGAGAGGGCGAGGCGGAGGGAGGCGGCGGAGAGGGCGAGGCGGAGGGCGGCGAGACCGGCGGCGAGGGCGGCGGCGGGCACGCAAGCGAGCCCCACGAGTATTCCCACGCGCTCGTCTGTGCGGCGAAGCTGGCCTGGATGAGCGCCTTGTTGCAGTCGCTGAGGGAGGAGGCGTCGTCGAACATGAGGGCCATGTCGGTGGCCGCCGACACGTTCCACGAGCTCAGGTCCTTGTCGAAGGAGGAGGCATTGGCGAACATCCATTGCATGTCGAGGACCGCAGACGTGTCCCACGAGCCGATGTCCTTATCGAAGGAGGAGGCGCCGCGGAACGTGTAGGCCATTTCGAGGACCGCAGACGTGTTCCACGAGGAGATGTCCTTGTCGAAGGAGGTGGCGTATTCAAACATGGCGACCATGGTGGTGACCGCCGACGTGACCCACGACCCAATGTCGGGGTTGCACGTGCGCTTGCCGGTCGTGGAGCCGCCGCCGTTACTCACGCACCACAACGAAGCGCTGAACAGACACTTCATGTCTGTAATGTTGCCGTACGTCGCCAGGGCGGCCGTCTCGTTGCTGCACCACAGGTCGGTCGCGTTCTGTAGGTCGGGCTTGTCGGCAAAGGTAGTCTGCGCCGACGCGCTCGTGGGAGGGAGTAGCGCGCCAAAGATTGCGAGGATGAGCTTCATTGTCTGCGGAAGTGGAAAGGTGGGGGGCAGGCGTCACGGTGAGGCGATTCGCGGCTGCGCGCTGGGTGGTCGCGCTGCCCGCAATCCGGCTGCGCCAGATTCGTGGCGCTCGATCCTCGGAGCCGCTCGCGCGGCGGTCGCAGCACGACGGGCATCCCGGCACGAGCGCGCTGCAGCGCTTGGGAGATTGGGCGAATCGGCTGGGCACGCTCTCACACACGCGCCGCATCGCGCGGGGCGAGGGGAGGAGGCGAGGAGGGAGGGGAGTGCATTCCTGAGTGCGAGGGGGTTGCTGATTGCAGCTCTCCGGGGGTCACAGACGGTGATTTGGGCTTGATCAAAAAGAGCGCCTTGGGCACTACTCTCTCGAGGTCTCGCGGATCTTATCAATCAGCCCGCGACGGCGAAGGGGCAGGGGCAGCAGCATTCGTGTGTGTGTGTGTGTGTGTGTGTGTGTGTGTGTGTGTGTGTGTGTGTGTGTGTGTGTGTGTGTGTGTGTGTGTGTGTGTGTGTGTGTGTGTGTGTGTGTGTGTGTGTGTGTGTGTGTGTGTGTGTGTGTGGTGTGTGTGTGTGTGTGTGTGTGTGTGTTTTGATTCGTGTGCAGTCGATCAAACAGAGCGCCTTCGGCACTACTCTCTCGAGGTCTCGTGCTCTCGATCAAAAAAGACGCCTTTCGGTCGGGGCCACAGGGCCACAGCGCCTCGGGCGCTCGTGCGAGCGACCAGCCGATGCCAGGGCTTAGCCTTCCTTGGGGATTTTTTTTCGAGAATCTCGCGCGCCCCCGGTTGGAACCAACTGCTCTACCAAATTTGGGGCGCGACTCAGACAGACGCCGCCTCCGACTGGCGAATGCTCCGCGTGGCGTTCCTTTCTTCTGGCTCGGCTTTTCTTCAAATAGAGCAGGCCCGACTTGGCCTTTTTTACGAGAGTTTCAGGAGCACTATTCAGTTTGATCCAGCTCAACGTTGCGGAGTAGTAACACTGTTCCGTTACCACAGTGAGCGGCGGTGGCCGGCGGCGGCCGGTGTGGCACGCGGAGCACTCCGTGAGCGGTGACGGGTGCGGACGAGCGAATGAGAGGTCTCTTTTACTGAGAGGTAGGCAGTCCGAGTCTCTAACAACACGTCTCCCACAGATATCGACCTCTCATTCGCTCGTCCGCGCCCGTCACTGTTAGTCGGGGCACTCCCGGCGTCCGGCCCGGTCCTGGAGGGATCGCCCTCAGTACTCACCGGATCGCCGGGTCATCGTATCGTACGTCAGCCGTGTGACGGAGGGATTCGCCCTCGGCCCTCGGAGGGATCGCCCTCGAGGGCCACGTCCGCCGCTCGGCCGGTGGGCTTCCGCCGGCCGAGGGGGGGGGGGGGGGATGCCGCTTGACGGGGCCGAGGGTTCGCCCTCGGCCCGAGGGATCGCCCTCATCGGCCTGAAGGATGTGGCTGCACTGTAGCTAGCTCAGCCATCCTTAGGTAAGATGGCTGTGTAGGAGACAGCACAGCCATAGTGCGCTTACATTCCACGTACATTCCGAGGTTAGATCTAGCCCACACACATGGTCCAGCACATCGCGGTTCCTCCCATCACATACTGGAGGCTGCAACTACTCCGCCACGGTTGGCCGCGCGCCGACACTCGTCTATGAGCAAACGGCAGTCTCGCCGCGCGTCAGGCCGATCGCCCGAGCTGCTGCAGCCTCTCCATCCCATTTTGGGCTCCGGCCCTGCATGGAGCCCGCCACCCGCACCCGACACCATCGGCACGATTGTCTCCCGGCCGATGGCGATGCCCTCTTACGAGGTGAGCCAGCCTGTGGCAGTGCCGTTCCCCGTCCTACCCGCCAACGCCGCTCTCGTCGGCGCGGAGGCCGTCCGGGCGTGGGCTCGGGGAGTCGCACACAAGCCGGGCGAGGCGCAGCCGTCGCCGCCGCCCTCGCTGCTCCTCGAGCACCGTCAAGAGGAGGGCAGCGAGCGGACCGGCGGCTCGCTCGTCGCGGATGGCGACCAGCGGCTCGGGGCGCAGTCCGCTGGCCCGGTCCGCACGGGCGCATGCCCCGGCGGCGTCTGCGGCAAGCGCCGGCGCGCGGGCCCGCGCAAGGGCGGAGGCGGCGCACGGCAGGCCGAGGAGGAGGAGGAGGGGGGAGAGGGGGAGGAGGCGGCGAGTGAGGAGGAGCGGCTCGCCGAGCTCAACGAGCGCGTGCGCGACGCGCTCCGCGAGCGGGGCCTCAACCTGCAGCAGCTCGCATGCCACATCGGCTTCAGCTCGACCGCGACGCTCTGCGACGTCCTCAACGATACCGGCCCGTAGCCCTTCCCTCGCGCGTGCCCCTAGGCCACACACTCACACCGCTCACCCACGCGCACCTGGCCTTGCACCTTGAATTGCCGTGCCAGCTCCTGTCTTCTAGACGTGGAGTCGCGAGTGTTGCCCCCGCTTGCCCCGCCTGGTGTGTGCGGAGAAGTTTACCTTACCTTACTTGCCCCTAGGCCGCGCCGCGCCGAAGACCAAGGGCGAAGTGCTGCACGCGCTCGACAGGTGGTGCCGCGACCCCTCCTCCACCATCGCCACCGAAGCGGAGGAGGATGCAGCCCGCGCCTGTGCTCTCGCAGCGCCCGCGCCGCCCGCGCCTGCACTCGAGGCAGAGGGCTGCACCAAGAAGCGGCGCGGCGCGGCGCCGGCGGCGGAGGCGGTGGCGGCGGCGGAGGAGGAGGAGGAGGAGGGGGGGGAGGTTCTGGCGGCCGGGCAGGCACCGGCGGCCGAGGAGCCGCTGTCGGACGATGTGCTCTCTCAAGACGCTCTCTCGGAAGACGCCCTCTCGGAAGAGGCGCGACAGCCCTCGCCCCTCCACCCCCCCCCTCCTCTCCTCTCCCCTTCTAGACCCAGCCCCCCTGCCCTTCGCAGGCGGGGGAGGTGCCAAGAGCGGTGGCGGCGGAGGCGCAGGCGGAGGAGGAGGCAGAGGCGGCGGCGGAGGAGGCGCAGGCGCAGGCGGCGGAGGCGCAGGCGGCGGAGGCGCAGGCGGAGGCGGCGGAGGCGCAGGCGCAGGCGGCGGAGGCGCAGGCGGAGGAGGAGGCAGAGGCGGCGGCGGAGGAGGAGGAGATGGCCGAGGAGGCGGCCACGGCCGGCCCAGGGGGTGTGGTGGCAGAGGCGGAGGGGTTGAGGCTGCACCTCTGTGGCACCGGAGTGCGCCACAGCGGCACGGGCTACAAGGGCGTGACGCAGGCCGCCTACGGCCGCTTCCGCGCGCAGCGCTACGAGGGGAAGCGGTGCATCTACATCGGGCTGTACGGCACGGCGGTGGAGGCGGCGGTGGCGTTCGCGCGCGTGGTCGGTGAGGCGCCGGAGAGAGAGGCGGCGGCGGGAGGTGGAGAGGAGCGGGAGGCGGCCCCACCAGAGGAGCGGGGGGTGGCAGAGAGAGAGGCGGCGGCGGGAGGTGGAGAGGCGGACGAGGCGCTGCCCGCAGCGGAGGCGGCTGCCGAGGCGGCGGCGGCGGCGGCGGGCGGGGAGGCGGCGGGCGGGGAGGCGGCCACGCTCCGCGATTCGGCGGTAGAGGCGGCGGAGACGTCGGAGGCGGCGGAGGCGGAGGCGGGCGGCCTCCGGCTGCACCTCGGCAAGGGTGGCACCGGCTACAAGGGCGTCTCCAAGTTCAACAGCGGCGGCTTCGAGGCGTACTACTTTGCGGGCCGCAAGGTGCGGTTGGTCGAAGTAGTGGTCGATGCGGGCGCTCGTGGGGGGGGGGGGGGGGGGCGTGAGTGGGGGTCCTCCACCGCTGCCACTTCCGACGATAGCACGGTTGTCTAGCACGGTTGTCTGTGGTGAAGCCTTTCCCTGAGGACGCACGCACCGCCTCGTGTGCAATGCCGCCGTGTGTTCCGCGAGTGCGCGTGCCCCGTCGTCCGTGCGAGGACGTGTGAACCACTGACTGACTGACTGGCTGGCTGACAGGTGCGGCTGGGCGTGTACGATACCGTGCTCGAGGCGGCGGAGGCGTACGCGCGGTACGTCAACGAGAACGGCGTCGAAGAGGAGGCGCCGCCGCCGCCGCCTCCGACGGAGGAGGAGGTGCTCGCGGCGGCGGCGGCGGAAGGGCTGCAGCTCCACCGCAAGGATGGGAACATGACGGGCTACAAGGGCGTCTCGCCCCTCGACGGCGCGTTCGAGGCATACTTCAACGTGCGCGGCCGCAAGATCCGTCTGGGCAGGTTTCCCACCGCCGCGGCGGCGGCGGTGGCCTACGCGCGGCACGTGGCCGACCCTCAGACGGCCGGCGAGCACGCGGCGACGGTGGTCGCCCGGTGTGAGCAGCGCCAGGAGCGGCGCGAGGCCTGTAAGATCGCTCACCGACACAGCCGCCGCGCTGTGCCGGAGTGCCCCGGCACGCCCCCGCCAGAGGAGGAGGCGGCGGAGGAGGCAGCGGCGTCCGGGGCGGCGCAGGGGCGTGCGGAGGCAGCGGCGGGGGCAGCAGCGGCAGCAGCGGCAGCGGCGTCGGCGGCGGCGGCGGCAGCGGCCTTCCGTCGCAGCTCTCGCGTGCCCAGTTGCATGCCGACTGGAGAGACGTACGTCGGCGGTGGCTTGGGCGGGAAGAGCGGCCACACGCGCGACACCGCCGCGCCACCCGCCAAGCCGACCGCCAAGGCACCACCCGCCAAGGCGCCCGCAAGACCGCCCGCCATGGCTCCCGCTATGCCACCCGCCGCCGCCGCACCCGCCGCACGCACCGCGCCAGCCGCAGCACGCGCCGCCGCACGCGCCGCGCCCGCCGCCGCCGGCACCGACCCGGCTCGCGGCGCGGCGCTGCGCTCCGTGGCGAATCCGAAGCGCAGCGGCGGGAAGTGGGCTCCGTGCCCCGGGCTGTGCGGTGGCCGCACCGCCGGGGGCGTGTGGTGCGACGCTTGCAAGGAGGAGGGCGACGCGGTGCTCTCCGCCGCCGGCCGGGGCAGCGGTGTCACCATGCCGAGCAGCGGTGTCCGCCCGCTCGTGGCGGCGGCGGCAGAGGCGGCGGCGGCAGAGGCGGCGGCGGCAGAGGCGGCGGTGGCAGAGGCGGCGGCGGCAGAGGCGGCGGCGGCGGCAGAGGAAACAGAGGCAGCAGAGGCGGCAGAGGCAGCAGCGGACAACGAAACCGGCGCCCGCCGCGAGGCCGGCGCCGAGGCCGCGCCGAAGCGCTCGATCGGGGCTGCCGGAGGGGCGGCGGAGGTGGCCGCAGGCACGAGGCGTTCCAAACGACCTGCAGAGGCGGCTGCGGCAGTGGACGCGGCGGCGGGAGCAGAGGCTGCGGCGGCGGCGAAGAATGCGAGGACGGACTCGGCAGCTGGGAGCTGGGAGGCATGGAATGGCCTCCTAGATGCCTCCGTCCCCGGTCCCTTTGCTGTGGGGAGCGGACGCCTTTTCGAGCCCGCCTCCTCCTCTCCTCCTCCTCTCTGCTCCTGCACACCTCCTGCCTGCCCGCTGGCAGGCGCAAGGCAAGGCCGTCCACGGAAGGTTCCGCTAACGTTCCGAGGCCTAACCTCCCCTGGACGGAGGAGCGCAAGGCGGCGGTGGGCGGCCCATTCTTCCGCTGCGACGGGCTCGGCGGCTCGTGCCCTGAGGTGCGGCCGAGGACGGAGGGCGGAAACTGGGCGAAGCACATGCTTTCCCCGCAGGAGCAGCGCATGCGCGGCACCAGCAAGCGGTTCTGCGGGCAGTGCCGGGTCCCCGCCGACGACTTAAACTAGGAGCTCGGCGCGAAGCACCCGACGGGAGAGGTGGCGCTGGCCGTCAGGGGGGTGAGATGGGGGGAGGCGCCTGTCCCAGGGATAGGGCCGGAGTGCGGAGAGACAGAGAGGGCACATCGACGGGGCTAGGGAGCCTCGTTCGCCCACAGGGCCTTTAGGGGCCCCTAAATAAATAAATAAAAACGCACACCTCTCTACTGACTACTGTGATGTGGGTAAAAAAGAACAGGTCCCCGGACACCCCGCCCTTGGCCTTGCGATCTTTGTGCAGGGTTCTTTGTTGTGCCAGTCCCGTGTAAGGACCGCATAAAATATTGAATATATTGCTCCAATAGTTAGAGATGCGATTATATATTGCAATGGTTAGAGGGGCTAGGGCTGCTCCCGTGGTCCCGGCCGTTCGTTGTACGTTCGCGACGGACTGCTGGACGTGAGGACACTATTACTTTTTTTCTCCTGATTTTTGCCCTTCGGCGAGCGCCATGTTCGCTGCTAACCATCCCGGGCGCAACCAGCCGGCAGCCGACGCCTCGCCGGCCCAGCCGCCGCAGCCTGGCCTGACGCCACAGTGCTTGAAGGAGATTGAGGCTCTGTCATGCTCGCAACTGTCGTGCGGTCGGACAAAAAACCCGCGAAAAAAAAGTCCAACAAAAGCTTGAGAGGGATCAATATATTGTCAATAGTTAGAGGGGATGCTGTCAATAATCAATATCAATAGTTACTCGCTTAGTGTGGGTAAACCATAGTACCGTATACGGTACTATGAACAGAGAAGCCCATAAAAGTCGCCGCGGCAGTCCACGCCGAGCCGGCCTGCTGCCGGCTTGCACGGCAGCCTTTTCCTCTCGACCAGCCTCAACTTCCGTACAGTCAACATTTTGTCGCTGCGTGCTCGTGGCGAGCTGTGGCGGCGGTCGAAGTTGGCCCAGATTCGACGACGAGCGCCGGACGATAGTACCGCCTCTGTTCGCCCTGTGCATGTCAGACCAGGCTGCAGCAGGGCACTACCATCGTGCTGCCCTGCTGCAGCCTGACCCTGCCCACTGTGCACAGCCGCCAGAGCACCACCACCGCCCGGCATCGTGTCACGGCGAGCTCCTTCTGCGCCCGCTCGCGAGGCTCTCGCGCTGGCACACTTTGGCCATCTGCTGCTCGCGTTCGGCGAGCTCTTCTCCGCAATCCTGCCACGGTGCCGCCACCACACACCTTCTGGCCGGCCTGAGCCGCGCGGACTCGCCGGCGGGGGCAACGTGTCGACCTCTCTCTCTGGTGCACCACGGGCCGCGACGGCCTGCGAGCAGCTGGCGCGAGGAGGCAGTGTGCCGGCACAGTCGAGCCGGAGCATCGGGTTCTTGACGCTTGTGGGGTCGAGTTTGACCTTATGTGGCCTAATATGCAACAATAACGCTATGCTCTCACCCAGCCTTTTGAGATATGATCCCTCAAAGTCGAATTTTCGTTTTTACTGGTGACCATACGTACCGTTTGTCTTGTTTGCGTTTCTTCAAACGAATCCTTTAAAGTCTCGACAATCACTAAGCTGCTTATGTGGCACCGCAGAGGCTCCCTTGGGGATGCCTGAGGCCACCCCAACCACTCACCAAGCCTTACGTGGACGAATTCAAACCTACTTTTATGGTTTACCCACACTCTGCGAGTACAGGGGCGAGAATCAATCTTTATGTGGTCCTTAGTCCCGTGCCTAGTGTCCTCTCTGGGGGTTCGCGGGGGCTCTAGAGGGTATCCATGCGGGGGGGCGATGGGGTCCCATGGCCCGCCGCAGGCGCCGTAGCTTTTTAGCTTTTTTTCTTTTTTGCGCGATTTTTTACTTGTTTTCATGGGAATTCGGCGTACTTGCGGCCATGCTATCACGCCTTGCGACAGCCTGTCGGCGCTGCTGACCGTGCCATGCTGCACAATTGATCACCTGCATAGCTCGCGGCCTTAGTATGAAGCATTCAGTGACAACCTGATCGTACGGCCAGTAGGAAGGTGTCCTTCCAGCTGCGTGCACGCTTCTGGCGCAATGCGCGTCGCCTCGGATTGGCTGCTGGCACTCTCGAGGCTATGCCTACACAGCCTCGCGCGCATGGGCAGTCAAGAGGGACCACGCACCTTCTCAGGACAGCGCCGGTGCCTCTCTCTTGGACCGGCAAACGTGGTGGTCTCGTGTTACCAATGTAGGGCTGAGCAAGAAGCAAGGCTTCGAATTCAGGATCCATCGCGATGGCCTCTTGGAATATGGCGAATACAGAATTTCACCCACGGAAAGATGGACTTCCGTGAAAGCCTCCTCACCCTACCTCTTCGACGGTGTGCAACACTACGTGGCGGCCACCCGGAGCAGCGCGGGCACAGTCGTGCTTTTCGTTGATGGCACTCAGGTGGCAAGCTCAAGCAGCTTCCCTGCCTTCCCAACGGGATTGGACACCAGGATGTACACCGCGATGCCCCCATCATTTCATAACAACGGGGTGGCTGACGCGGTCTTCCTCGGGGAGATCGCACACCTCGCCATGGCAAGCAGCGTGCTCTCCGCATCCGAGGTCAGAGACTTCCTCCCGCCCTGCGTGGCCAAGCTCTTCCAGAACGGCGGCTTCAGCGGCTGGGAGCGCGAGTTTGGCCCGGGCGACTACGCCTGCTGCTCGTTCTTCCCGAATGACGAAACGTCGAGCCTGATAGTGGAGGGCGGGCCGGACTGCCACGTCGTCCTCTACGAGCACAGCTTCAGCGGCTGGTCGCGCGAGTTTGGCCCGGGCGAGTACGACTGCTGCGACTCCTTTCCCAACAACGACGCGAGCTCCATCCGCGTGTGGGAGGGCCCGCCGCCGCCGCCGCCCCCTGCCCCGCCGCCGCCCTCCAGCTCGCCGTCGCCGCCGCCGCCCACGCCATCTTCCTGCGACACGGCGCTGGACCTGTCCACTCAAACCTCCCCGCTGTCATTGAGCACCGACGGCGCTCCCAACACGCATGGCACGAGCTGTGGCTGCCTCGGATGGAAGCAGACTGGAGGTTGCGATCCGGATGGACCCCGCGAGTCGGGAAACGATAAGGGCTGCACCACAACGATCGAGTCTGGATGGAGCGGGTTCTGCGACTGCGGCGGCGGCCGAAAGGCTATGGAAAAGGGATGTGATCCGGCCCAATACAACACATGCGAGGTGGCGTGCTCCGGCAATGAGAGAATATTCTACGTCGAGGTGCTGCCAGGAGGCGAGCTCACGATCGGAATGACGTCCAACACGTATGACTCGAGGCACGAGACGCGTTGGGGCGGGAGCTGCCCAGGCGACAATCCCATCGCATGCACCGACGATCCGGACACCTTGCAGCACTCGTGGACCAACACTCAGGGCTCGACTCAGACGGCGTTCTTCATCGTGGACGCATACTCGTCCGGCAGCGGCGACTTTGTACTCGCGTGGAATGTCCGGTTCCCCCCCATTCCTGACCCTCCGCCACCTTCGGCGTGGTACTATGGCAAGGTCAGCTCGTACTCACAGGAGTCTCACCAGGGAGTAAACCAAAACCTCCGAGAGGCGATGGACGCGTGCCTCGCTAGCCCGACGTGCGCGTACATCCTCGACTGGAACTGCGACTCGCTCGCCTTCCTCAATCCTGAAGGCGATCCACGAGGGGCGCACGCCGCATGGCCGGGGACGGCCGCCAACGAGGTCGTGCTGAGCACAGGCGACGTCGTGGTGGTCACGAACGCGTGGCGCCTGCAATCCGCATCGGAAGTCTCGGGGCTCGTCGTCTACCCGGACAGTGGCTGGGACGACAACATTGGCAGCGACCAATACACCGACCACTGCGTCCTCGTGAGGCCGCCGCCGCCGCCGTCTCCCTTAGTGCCCTCGCCGTCCCCCTCGCCGCCAGTTTCTTCTGACGAACGGTTTCAGTCAGGGCAACTACTCAGCAGGGATGCAATCGTAGCCGCCCGCGAGGGTGTCAATTTGGCGCTTGCCTCATACAACCTAGAGTTGGGGGAGCCGTTGCCCTCTGGGCTCTCCCTGACCTCGATAATGACGTACTCTGGGCCGCAGTCTGGAGGCTATGGCTATACCGCAATGCTCAACGGAATCATGGTTTTCGGCTTCTCTGGAACGGATTTCGCGTCCACGTCCGACATCCAAGCCGATGCTGTGTCGGCCTTCAGCACCGCGGTCGAGCTCGGCGGCACGAGCTACAGTGCTGGCCTCGGCTTCGTCGGTCAGTACCTCGAGCTCAAGTACCTCCAGCCGAATGGGCTGCTTCAGACCTTAAACAGTATCAGCAGAGGCACCTTGGTGCGTGTGGTCGGCCATTCGCTGGGCGGGGCCCTCGCAAACCTGTGCGCTGTCGAGCTGGCCAACATCGGCGCCAAGGTACTCTTGCAGACCGCCGGCTCCCCACGCGTCTTCCACAGCGACTCCGACTCGTACAATAGGGCTCAGTCACTGGTGGCTCCCTTATCATCAGTGTGGGCTGAGAGCTACGCAAACATCCCAGACGGCAAGATCCTTACCCAGCGCCTCACAAACTATGGTGACAATGTGCCGTCTCTTCCGCCATCGACGTTTGGGTACAAGCACATTGGCAACGGTGGCATTTACATCAACCAGGCCATCACTTTCTGGGGCGGCGGTGACATGACGTGCACGCACAAGGACATGGACTTTACCCCGTGGCAAGATGGTGTGTCTGGGGCAAACCATATGACCGGAAATTACATCGCTCGTTTGCAGAAGGCGATAAACGACCTCGCGTGACGCGAGACCCGAGCCTGTGGCGAAGCAGGATTCTGGGATCCCGCTGGAGGCTCGACGTTGGGGCACTGCTGATGAGGTGGTGCTGCAGCGTCTGCGACTGCTCTGGAGCATGGAGTCTGCGACTGCTCTGGAGCATAGAACGCGACTTTGGCCTTGTTTGGGGGGGGGGCGGGGAAAGCGGGAAACACAGCGAAACACACGGCGGTGTTGACGCCATCGGCTGGAGCTAGAGGGCTGGAGAACGTTGGGCGTCTTTGTGTTCCCGGGCATTAACACTACTTCCGCCACCTCGGCGGTGGACACCTCGCGCGCGCGCGCGCGCGCGCGCGCCTTATCCGCGCGCGATATTTGTAGAGCCAAACTAAGGTAAGAAGGAAACTTTTTCCACACACACGAGGTGGTGGGGCAAGGGGGGGCGACCCTCGCGTCTCCCCACATCTAACGACAGGAGGAGCCCCACGGCATTAAAAGTGCGCAAGGGCCAAGGCCCAGTGCGCGCGGCGTGGGGGTGTGAGCGGTGTGTGTGTGTGTGTGTGTGTCGAGGTGTGTGTGCGTGTGTGCGTGCGTGCGTGCGTGCGTGCGTGCGTGCGTGTGTGTGTGTGTGTGTGTGTGTGTGTGTGTGTGTGTGTGTGTGTGTGTGTGTGTGTGTGTGCGTGTGTGTGTGTGTGTGCGTGTGTGTGTGTGTGTGTGTGTGTGCGTGTGTGAGGCTTTGTGTTTTCCTTCTCGGCGCGAGAACTCACTTTGAACGAGACGCATGTACATATATGCGGTCGGGCGAGGGCGGCGGCGACTGCAGCGACATCGACGCTGCGGCCAAGGACTTTGTGGCCAAGGCGCAGGTCATCCTCGAGGTGTTTGGAGAGGAGGTGGCGCTCACGGCCGCCCGCTTTGCCTCCTCGTGTGGGCGAGAGACTGTCACTGCGGAGGACATCGCCATAGCAGCAAAGTACGAGGCGCATGAGTTCCTGTCGCGGCCTGACCTCGAGGCGAAAGTTGCAGCCGCCGCGGCTAGACGAGTCGAGGACCAAGGGCTGGGCGAGGAGGAGGACGGCACGGAGGACGTGGAGTCCGGCGACGAGGATCCCGAGGCAGAGGCGGGTTCCGACGAGGACGCCGAGGAGGCGAGGACGCCATTCTCGGCAGCCTTCGTTCGCGGAGGCGCAGAGACGCGCAAGTTTCACGCGGATGCCCTTGCGCGCACACGCGGCTGGGAGTCCTGGTCGCCCGACGACCCGGCGCGGCCTCCGGCAGTGGCGCAACCAATGACGCCTCGCCTGCGGATCGAGTGGGCCTCCCTCCCTCGCAGGTGCGCTGCTTGATCAAGAGCTCGATCGACCATAGCGATGGGGCCTTGCGCCGCTCGCGCGAGGCGGAGCAGGCGTCGTGACGCGTGTGGGCAGCGTGGGGCGAGCGGCAGCCGCACAGACCACACACAGGGTCACACGTCACAGGCGGCCTCGCGCTCGTCTCGCTCTCTCGTAGACTCGGCTTTACGCAAAAGACGCGCTGCGCCACGCGAGTGCGCGCGATGTCAACGATATTACATTCAGAAAAAGAAAAGTTGTCGGTCGGCTCGCCGCGCACCAGACACCGCTGACACGTCTCCCCCCGAAAAAGCCACACACACGGGGCAGCCAGGAGCGCAGCCATGACCCGCAGTGCCCACAGCCATGACGCGTGCATCCGCCGCCAGCGCCACTACCGGCTCGGCCGAATTGTGGAGAGAGGGGGACCGCAGCCCCTCTCTCTACTGGTTGCCGCGCCCCGCCGCCTCAAAAGTCGCACGAGCCGGGGTAGCGCGGGAAGGGGATCACGTCGCGGATGTTTGGGATGCCGGTGACGTAGCAGACGAGCCGCTCGAAGCCGAGTCCGTAGCCCGAGTGGGGGACCGACCCGTACCGGCGGAGGTCGACGTACCACCAGTAGTCCTCCGGGTCGAGCCCCGACTCCTCCATCTTGCTCAGCAGCATCGGCAGCCGCTCCTCGCGCTGGCTGCCGCCGATGAGCTCGCCGACACCGGGCACGAGCAGGTCCATCGCCGCAACCGTCTTGCCTAGAGGAAGATTCAGGGAAGGTTCAGGGAAGGTACCGGGCACGAGCAGGTCCATCGCCGCAACCGTCTTGCCTACGCGCTGAATACGCCAACATCAGGCCGGGAGCACGGTATCGCATTCCGAGCACCGCGTGAGTACGAGGGGGTACGAATACAGTGAATACAGCGGAATACGGTAGAATACAGCGAGTACGCCTCCTCTCGAGCGCTAGTCGGAGTGCAAGAATACGTATTCCGCTTCTGGGCCCGTCTCGCCGTCGTCGTTGTCTCGCATGTAGAAGGCCTTGATGGCCTGCGACGGCGGTGGCGGCGAGGCATCACGGGCGGCGGGGGCGAGAGCGAGGGCGGCGGCTTGAGCGGCGGCGGCGAGGGCGACGGCGGCGGCGAGGTAAGGCGGCGCGAGGTAAGGCGCGGCGCGGGCGGCGGCGAGAGCAAAGGCGAGGAAGGGGGCGGCGAGGGGCCTTGGGGTAGTTGTAGACGAAGACGGCGCTGCCGAAGGCGACCTCGGCGAGCCACCTCTCGTGCTCGGTGGCGAGGTCCGTCCCAAACTCGACGCACGGGTACTCCCACTTGGACGGGTCCTTTGCGATCTCTGCGCGCAGCAGCTCGACCGCCTCCGTGTACGAGACGCGCGCGAACGGCGTCTCAACGAGCGCCTGCAGCCGGGCCTTGAGGCCCTTGTCGTAGAACTGCGCAAACATCGCAAAGTCGTCGGCGCACGAGCGGAGCGCGTACTGCACCACGTGCTTGACGTACGCCTCGGCGTTGTCCATGTTTGCGGCGAGGTCGGTGAAGGCCATCTCGGGCTCGATCATCCAAAACTCGGCGAGGTGGCGCGCCGTGTTGGAGTCCTCGGCGCGGAACGTGGGCCCGAACGTGTACACGTCCCCCAGCGCGCTCGCGTACGTCTCCGCGCACAGCTGCCCCGACACGGTCAGGTAGGCGGCGCGGCCTGTTCACAGCCGAAGGTGTGAAGAGACGCTGTTCACAGCTGCCCCGACACGGTCAGGTAGGCGGCGCGACCGAAGAAGTCGTCGGCGAACGGGTCGCCCACCTGCTTCTCCGTGGCCGCCTGCAGCTTCGCCTTGCGCGCGAGCAGCTCCTGCACGGCCCCGTCCACCGCCTCCTTGTCCACCACCGCCGCCTCCTTGAGCGCGCGCACCGCCTCGCCAGCAGACTTTACCGCACGGTCGAGCGCCGCGACGTCGTCTCCGCAGCCGGCGGCGGCGGCCGCAGGCTGCGCCGCCTCGCCCGCAGCCGGCAGCGTGGTGACGCGGAACATCTCGCCGGCGCCTTCGCAGTCGGACGCCGTCAGCAGCGGCGTGTGGACATGCACAAACCCGCGCGAGCGGAAGAACTCGTGCGTGGCAAAGGAGAGGGCGGAGCGGACGCGCATCGCCGCGCCGATGGTGTTGGTCCGCGGCCGCAGGTGGGCGATCGAGCGCAGGAACTCGAGCGAGTGCCGCTTCTTCTGCAGCGGGTACGAGTCCGCGGGGCAGCTGCCGACCAGCTCGACCAACGACGCCCGGAGCTCGATGCTCTGCTCCTTGGCGGGAGAGGCGACCACCTCGCCGCGCACCGCCACCGCCGCGCCGGTCGACAGCGCGTCCACCACGTCGTACGAATCGAGCCCGTCCTCCGCCACCACCTGCACACCCTTGAGCGACGAGCCGTCGTTGACCTCGACGAACGAAAACGACTTCTGCGTCCGCACGGTGCGCACCCAGCCCTTGACCACCACCGTCTCGCCCAGCCGCGCCTCGCCACCCTCGAGCAGGCTCGCCACGCGCACCCTGCTCTCGGCCACCAGGCTCGGCGGCGCAGCCGCGGCAGTGGCGGCCGCAGCCGAGGAGGACGCCGCAGCTGCGCTCGCGACCGGCGCGTGCGCGAAGCGGGAGGCGAGCACGCGCGCGCTGCGGCCGCCGATGAGCGTGCGCGTGGCGGCGGCGCGGCAGGCGGTCAGAAGCATGAGGAGCGGGAGCATGTACAGAGGAGAAAGCGTGTGTGGAGGCAGCAGTCCGGCAGCGCGAAGCGGGCGGCGAAGGGGAAATCCCAAAAATTCTTTTTTTGATTTTTCTCCGGGAACGATACTAGGGGGTTGTGTCAGAGGGGGGGGGGTCTGAGGCAAGGGGGCCCAGATCTGCTCGTCTCAGAGGGTACCCTCTGTGCCAAGAGAGGCCATCCACGAGCGGCTCAGAGGGTGCCTGGGCCGACCCTCTGAAGGCCTGTGCCGCCAAGCCAGCCTCTCTCGGCGCAGCCTCTGAGGCTACGGGGACCCTCTGAGACGCCAAGGCAAGCCCCGCGAGGCCGCTCCTCAGAGGGAGTTTTCAGCGGTATTTCAAGTCTGTCGTGATCCCCCACCAAGCAGAGAGAACCCCCCCCAGCCAAGCAGAGAGAACCCCCCCCCCAGCAGGCCCAGCTTCCATTGGTTTCGGATACCTCAAGTTCGAGTTCACTAGGACGCCGCGGCGCCTCATGGCCAAGCTGGAGCAGGGGACGGATGTGGAGATCACTACCTCCTCCTCGGGCGGCCGCTCCAAGCACATCCTCACTCAAGTTGACGGGTCGGCGGCGCCGCTGCGCGCTGGCCGCGCGAAGCTGTCGCGCAGGGGTCGGCGCGGGCGCTGTGGGCGAGCCTGCAGCAGCAGCAAGCGTAGAGTAGCGCCTTAGTCATGCTCGCTGCTTCCGCCCCCTCCCCGCCCTCCCTGGTCAGCGCCGTTCGTGGAGGGCTAGGCGCTCCGGCCTCCGCCCGGGGCTCTCGCGACTCGCCTCTGTCTGCCGAGAGGGGGCTACCCTCTGAGGTCAACGCCCTCTGTGCCGCGCCAAGACAGACCCTCGGCCGGGGACCCTCTGAGGCCAAAATCAGCCAAGAGAGGCCACAGAGGCGGCACAGAGTCAGAGTCAAACCCTCTGTGCCGCCAAGGCAGGGGTCCGACCCGTCCTCAGAGGGGGGTCTGAGGCCTCAGAGAGTGTATAACCCCCTAGTGGCACGATCGGGTCGCCCGGCGCGCGCGGCACAAGCGCGCCCGGCCCTCCGAGTATGTCGACCAGGTACTACGAGGGAACCTGCGAACGAGGGAACCTGCGAGAGCACGAAGGATTTCTCTGACTGATGCCGCAGTTTGGGCTCGGCCTAGTTTGCCTCTCGCACCCCGTCTGTTTTCCTTTCCTTTTTTCTCTACAACACCCTCTCTTTTCCTCTCTCCTTTCCCGGGAAAACTCCGTGGAAAATCGTCAAATTTTGGGCTCTGAGCCGAGTCTGAGAGAGAGATTTTTATTAACCAACAAGAAATCACGACTCTCACAGTGGTTTGGGCTCGGCAGCTTGTCTGAGGCTGGTTTGGGCCCAAAATCAGCCAAATTTTAGGCCAAATCGGCAAAATGCCGGGAATTTTGCGGAGAACCCGTGCATACCTGGAATTTATCCTGCGACCGCCTTGGCATTTTGTCGATTTCCTCAATTTTGCCTCAGATTTTGCGTTTTTGCCCCAGACCAGCTCTCAGACTCAGGGAAAACAGCGAGTTTCCAGAATGGAGCACCAAACACCCTCTGTTTTCCCTGGAAATTTCCGGAAACGCAAAGTGCTGGGGACCCTCTGTTTTCCTTTTTGTTTTCCGGAAAACTAGGCCGAGCCCAAGCTGCCGCAGTGAGTGAGTGGTCCCGGGCCCCGCGGGGAACTAAGACGGCGCAAGTTAGTCACCGAGGAGCGAGGGCTAGTGCTGGTGCGCCGAGGCGGGCCGCTCGTTCGTAGTGCCCTTCGCCGGCGGACGGAGCGACGGAGGCGAGCTCTCCTCGCGGCATATTTTGGCCCCTCGCTCGAGTTTTCTCCTCGCGCAAGGACGACTCTTCTGATCATTTCCCGTCAAGTCATGTCGTTGCTCAGGTCCACTCTCGTTTCGGAGGTAGGTAGGTAGAAAGGTGAAGAACAGCCAGGCTCGGACTGGACACCAACGCGGTATGGGTGGACGCTGGACAGATGATGACGACACGCACGAGCGACACACAGACACAAACAAGCTCACAAGACACACAGCCAGCTGGCTGCCACACACCCTGAGTTGGCGTACACATAACTCAAGGCCACATCCTCCCTGTCGCCCCCCCCAGCACTCCAAGGTGCCAAGAGAAACAAACAAGGCTCAAGGGCACAACAAACAACAGACGACAGGAAGTGACATGTGAGGCTAGAGCAGCATGCTCCACCTCTAGCAATCTCTCCGGCCGGCGAGGCACGGACGAGACCGTATGTGGGGTCTAGTGAGGTGTCTATGGTCGCCCTCCTCACGGGGTCTAGTGAGCGTGGGGATTTCTTTTAGGCTAAGCGCCGCAGACTCGGCGTTCGCTAGCCTCGGGCTGTGCCTCTCAGGTACCGACGGCGCACGCTCTCCCGACGCGCCGCGGACGCCCAGTCGCCACCCCCGCCAGCGGCCTCGCCTCGCTTGCCCCCCCCCTTGCGCCTCGGCCGCCCGTCGCCGCCCCTCGGTCGTCGGTAGCCTTTCGCCGCGCTCCCTGCCGCGCATCGGCGGCCGACCTCCGCCCGCCCGCTCCCCCCCCTCCGCAGAAGCCCCCCCCCCTCGCGGCAGCCATGGCGATGCGCGGGCTGACCGTCTTCATCTCGGACCTCCGCAACTGCTCCTCCAAGGAGCAGGAGGAGAAGCGGGTCGAGAAGGAGATGGCGCACATCCGCTCCAAGTTCACGTCCGACTCCAACATGAACGGGTACAACCGCAAAAAGTACGTGTGGAAGATTCTGTACATGTACATGCTCGGGTATGAGGTCGACTTCGGCCACATGGAGGCCGTCAACCTCCTCTCCTCCCAAAAATACTCTGAGAAGAGTGTCGGGTACGCGTGGTGCGCGCTGATGCTGCGCGAGGGGGACGAGCTGCTGCGGCTAATCATCAACTCGATCCGGGTGGACCTGATCTCGCGGAACGACAACGCGGTCTGCCTCGCGCTCAACTCCATCTGCAACGTCGGAGGCAAGGAGTTCGCCGAGACCCTCTCCAACGACGTGCTCAAGCTGCTGACGCACAACATCACTAAGACGTACGTCCGGAAGAAGGCGGCGCTGACGGCGCTGCGGCTCTTCCGAAAGTCGAACGACACGCTGCCGGCGGAGCAGTGGGCGGACCGGATTCTCGCCCTCCTCGACGAGAAGAACATCGGCGTCCTCACCTCGGTCACCTCCCTCGTCCTTGGCGTCCTGGCGGTCGACTCGGCCGGCTGGGAGGCGGCGGCACCAAAGGCGGCGCGCACGCTGACGCGGCTCGTGCTCAACAAGGACTACTCGAACGACTACCTGTACTACGGCATCCCCACCCCGTGGCTCCAGATCAAGCTCCTCAAGGTGCTGCAGCACTTCCCGCCCCCCGAGGAGCACGCACTCAAGCTGCGCGTCTCGGAGGTGCCGCCGCCCGGCCCGCACCGCCGCCCGGCCCGCACCGCCGCCCAGCCCGCACACATCTAGCCGCGAGGGCGCAGAGAGGGCGCAGAGAGCGCGCAAGAGGGGCAGCCGAGACGCACCCAAGCTGCAGCCTGCAAGCTGCGCATTGCAGAAGCGACGCCGCTGCCCCGATGAGCCAGCGGACAAAAGAAGACCTGCCTTAGAGCCGGCAGACACCCTCTCCCCACCACCACCACCACCACCACCACCACCACCACCACCACCACCACGTGCAGGCCCCTCTTCTCCATCCCCGCCACCCACGCCCGCCGCCACCGCCGCTCGCCTCCCGCTCTCCCGCCCTCCGATCCCGCACGGCGCGCCCCCTCGCCCGTGGCCGCAGGTGCTGCAGCGCATCGTCTCCGGCACCGAGGTGACCAAGAACGTCAACAAGAACAACGCGACGCACGCGGTGCTCTTCGAGGCGATCAACCTCTCCATCCACCTCGGGCAGTCGTCCGAGACGCTGCCGCAGTGCATCAACTTGCTCGGTCGCTTCATCTCGATCCGCGAGGCAAACATCCGCTACCTCGGGCTCGACACGATGGCGCGCCTCAGCCAGGAGCAGCCGCACACGCTCGACGACCTGAAGAAGCACCAGTCGACGATCCTCTTCTCGCTCAAGGACCCGGACATCTCGATCCGCCGCCGCGCGCTCGACCTCGTGTACGCGATGTGCGACACCGCCACCGTCAAGGAGACGGTGAGCGAGCTGCTCAACTACCTTGACAACGCGGACGACCACATCAAGGAGGAGCTCGTCCTCAAGATTGCCATCCTGTCGGAGCGGTTCGCGTCGGACAACTCGTGGTACGTGGACGTGGTGCTGCAGCTCGTCCGCTCGGCGGGCGACCAGGTGGCGGACGAGGTCTGGTACCGCATCGTCCAAATCGTCACCAACCAAGGCGAGGACCTGCAGCGCTACGCCGCGCAGGGCGTCTGGACCATCCTGAACGCCGAGGTGCTGCCGCACAAGAACCTGGTCAAGGTGGCCGGCTACGTGCTCGGCGAGTTCGGGCACACCATCGCGGAGTCGCCCGGCTCCTCGCCCTCGGAGCAGATCACGCTGCTGCACAAGCACTTCCGCAACGCCGACCCGGACGTGCGCGCGCTGCTGCTCAACACGTACGTCAAGATCGCGCACACCTACGCCGAGGTGGCGCAGATGGTGTCCGAGGTGATGCAGCAGCACTCAGCCGCGATGGACCAGGAGGTGCAGCAGCGCGCCGCCGAGTACATCTCGCTCTCCGCCCCGTCGCTCGCCTCGATCAAGGGCACCGTGCTCGAGATGATGCCGCACTTCACCGAGCGCGAGTCCATCGTCTCCAAGGCGCTCGCCTCAAAGTCGAAGGGCGACGACCCGGAGGCGCCGACGAGGCGCGTCGAGCCGCGCGCAGAGGCTGCGCACGCCGAGGCGGCGCCGCCGCCGCC
>NW_005201269.1:129739-218289 GCF_000372725.1 Emiliania huxleyi CCMP1516 | reverse complement strand
CAGCAGCAGGCATGTGTCGTGCGTCGGTGCGCGCCAGCGACGCCGGCCTCGCCACGGCGGTGGCCCAGATCGTGCAGAGCCACCTCGCGGCGCCGTGATGCAGTCACGCGCTCGCGGGCCAAAACCTCGCCCTACTGTGACTGGCCGCGAGGCCGGAATGTCGGCGGCGCGCGCCGCGCGCCCGACACGAGGACACATGGCCGCGCTCGTTTTGTACGGTGTGTCGCTAGGGGGCAGTCGTTGCCCCGGGGGGATTGAGGCAGGGGATGGGACGGGCGGCGGCGGTATAAGAGAGAGCGCGCGGAGGTTGAGGGAGAGTTTAAGAGAGGTAGAGAGACGGGGTTGAGGGGAGAGAGAGAGTGCAGGGCGTGGAGAGCATCGCTCGTCTCATAAAATCGCATTCTAGAGCTATTAATATAATTTTAATATTAGAAATTACACCTGGCAAAATCTCTCCACTCTCGGCATATATCATATTAATTAATTTATGTCTACGCGTACTAATCTACATGCTACTTAGTACTCTTTGAGATATATCTTACGTCAACCATTGTTGTAGCGGCACAACGACGAAAGACACTAGACACCGCGAGAGACGGCAGAGCGCAGACGCGCGCGGGCTACAACGTACAAGACTCAAGACACAAAAAGAGAGCACGAGGCGCGTACACACGTGTGTCGGCCGCTCATTCCCCCCTAAAAAAGGGGTGATTTCCCCTCTCGTGACTTGCACGCTCATGTGTGTGTTCGAGTGTGTTCGGCCGCTCATCAATCCATGGGCTCGGGCGTCAGCGTGGCCGTCGAGGCGGGCGTGGGCAGGTCGGAGCCGGCGCTCGGGGTGAACGATCGCTGCATGCGCAACGCCGCGACCGGCGTCCCCGCCGGAGCGCTGGGCATGCCACCGGCGGCGGCGGCGGCGCTCTCTCTGCTCTCGCGCGCTCGCCGCGCGAGACGCTTCTGCAGAAAGCGCGCGATCTCCCACGGCCCGTCCTCGGTGTAGTCTAGCCACGCCTCGGTCGTGCCCGGCGTCCACCGCGCCGCGCTGCCGAACTCGCTCAGCGCTATCTCCTCGGCGCGGCGGCGGCTGTCCGCCTCAGAGGCGCCTGGCGCGTCGGTGGCGCGATACACGTCCATGGCGATGTGCTCCGCCGCGCGCTTGAGGTCCATCTGCAGCGACTCGTCGCAGCGGTCGAAGGCGGACAACCACTCCTCCTGCTTCCGCTTCCGCGCGTCGGCGCACAGCTCCTGCGCGCGCAAATAGTCGGAGACGATCTTCACCTTGAGCACGTCCACGTGGCAGAAGAAGTGCTCCCAGAATGTCGCCTCGGAGATGCTGCCCGGGACCAGCGTGTCGATCGCCTTCTGAATCAGCGGCCCGAGGCCGCGGTCCCGCAGCGCCGCCGCGGCCGCGGCCGCCTCGTGGTCGTCTAGCTCGTGGTCGGGCGAGTCTGTGGGCTCCAGCTGGTCGGGCCGGAAGCAGAGCGCCTCCGGATCGTTGGTGAGCAGGAGCTTGACGTGCGATATTACGAGCCACCGCACGTCGTCCGGCACGCCCTCCCACAGCACGAGCTCAGTGCCGTCGCTGTCGCCGCCAAAATCGGCGGTGAGCTTCTTGGCAGCGGTGCGCGCTGTCTCGACGAAGCGCGAGGTTTCCTGGCCCATTGCGCGTGGCCGAATGAGCGAGCGCAGTGTCTCACACCAACCCCGAAGCACGCACGCCCTTAGAACACGAAAAAAACGCTGATCTTGCGGAACTGGGAAGAGGACCGCCGCAAGCGGCGTGGTGTGGAGCGGTTGTGCATCCCTCCGGGGGCCCCTCTGCGCCGGGGAGGCGTTGTTGGAGGCTAGGACGCAAGCGTCCGTCGCCCTTTTCAAACTCGGGGCCCAACACTCCGCTACGTACGCTCCGACCCGAATTTGGAGGGCCTGAAAGTTTAAGGCGTGTTGCTGCGCAAAAGGGGTCGGACACAGGGCGCAGCTCATGCTAAGAGCCTAGAAGATGAGATAGAGAGAACAATCACCCTGTCCCGTTATTGCGTACACCAACACCACAAAAGCTCTCTCTCCTGCTCCCCACTCACGCGCTCAGGGGGGTCACACGAACTACCCGGGGGGGGGGGGGGGGTCCTCGCCCGATCTAGATACAACTGATCCTTGGTTGCGGCGCCCCCCCCCGTTTCCACAGTCCTTTTGGGGCTTCCACCTTCGTGTCTGACAAGCGCGCCTGGGGAACAATTCAATGCTGACTACCTTGAATTAAAAGTCCGAAAAACGGTGCAGCGCGCCCTCATAATCCCGCGCGCCGAAACGCTCGTTGCCGTTCGCCTGGGGGGGGGGGGGGCGTAAAAACCGGGGCGGGGGCGGCGACCGCAAAACGGTCCTCACCAGTGCGGCAGGCGAGTGGAGCAGCGGAGTGGAGTGGGAAATGGTTGGGTAGTAGGGCTAGAGGGTCGCTCTTAGCCTCTGCAGCGAGCGAGCGCTCAACTTAGCCCCCGCACGGAGCCGGGCTCGGACTTAGACGCTGCATGGTCGGGGGCCATGAACTTAGACGACACAAGGCCAACTCCCGGTAAAACCCGGGTATACCTGCAAAAGTCCAGGTTTACCCGAAAAATACCTGTGGACGCGTCCCGACCAACGTACCTGTTGGTATCAATAAAATTCCACCTCGGTGCAGAAAATCTTATATACTTATTCGGCGCCGGGGCGCGCTCTGCGCTGCGCGGCGTGCTCTGCGACTTGCTGGCCGCCAGGACCTCCGCACGGACTTGTGGGAACCGCCCGAGGCGAGCTCCAAAGCCGCCGCGCACTGCACATGGCAGCATTTCTGCATGGCAGTCCCAGCACCTTCTGCGGCGCCGTGCCACCCATTCCACATGGCTGCAGAAACAGCAGTACACCCTCCCATTGACCCAACCCGCAACACAAGTGTGCTCGCCTCCAGCACCCAGACGGCAGCGGCTTTGGCATCAGGCTCGTCCTTCATAGCCGCGAATGCCTTATCGGCGAGTGATCGCGTCGCGTCTGCAAAGTCCGGGTGGCGCATCGCCTCCGGAACGGTCTGGAAGCGGCCGCCGAGGACCGCGATGGCGCAAGCGTTGGAGGCGGCTCGCCGCTCCTGCAACGAAACCTTGGCGTGCGCAACGCGCAGCGCGTTGCGGTTTGAGCGCAGAGCTAACATGCTTACCGTCCGGTGCGACTTCGAAGTGGAATGTTTCTGGAGTGGAATTTTATTGACAACAACAGGTATGCCGCGCACGACGCCATATCGCCTTGTCCCAGGGCCAGTGCGCTACTTGCGGCGCGCAACTCCTGCTCAAGTACGCGCACCGTACCATGTGCTGCCGCTATGCGTGTCTTAAGGCGGCTGCGGCGAAGCGGCGGGCGCGGCATGCCGATGGCAGTGCGGACGATGCGGTTGCGATGTGTTCTGCTTCAAGATCGTGGCGGTGCTTGGCATGCACTTCTGCGATCCCAATCAGCTCATCGCAACGAAGCAGCGCAACAAGCTGGCTGCTGCCAACAAGGCCCTATGCTACCTCACGCGCGGATCGTTCAAAGAGGACCAGCATACACAGGCTCCTATGCGTTTGTTTGAGCTTGAGGCTATTTGTGAGAACTGTTTGGCTTGAAGATTGCGCTCAAGAAGAGCAACGAGAATCGGAAGAGGAGGATGCTGAGGCGGCGATTGCTGAGCATGAGAAGGATCGATCCGGATTAGAAGGCGCCGTCACCGTGGCGCAGTGTCCCCCGCTATGTGTCGCCGTCTTTCGGGGCACGCAATCCTGTGCAGTCAGGGCAAGTGGGGGCGAGGCGCACACCCTCTGGTCTATACTGGTGTGGTTCTGTCCCTAGTCTCGGAGGGGGGCTTGAAGGTAAGAATATTTTATTTCCTAATCTCTTCGTACATCCTCCTGCTGATCTCCGCAAAGTCCTGCTCCCTCCCTCGTCTCGCCCTGCGCGTCTGCTCCGGCTCCCCGTCGTCTGCCCTGCGTCGTCTGGCGACTGGTCCTCCATAGTCGGTTGATGTCGCCGCCCTCCTCGTGCCTCTTCAACGGCTGCGAAAAAATTCTTTGTTTGCGAAAAATTCCCGCGCCGGCCGAATGCTCGGCTCCTTCGCCCGCTGCTCGCTTCACACGCCGCTCCGCACGCCGCTGCGCGCGCCGCTCAGCGCGCCGTCGGCGCTCCACCGCGCCTGCTTGCCGTTTCTTCGCCCGCCTGCGGCTCGCCTCTGCACAGGCACCGGCGGACGGACAAAGACGGCGCGCGAGGGCAGGAGCCGTCGGTGGGGCCCAGTCTCTGTGCTCGAGACCGTGCCAGCCGGGCTCGTCTTTCTCGACTACCTCGGCACGGCCGCCTTCGCTGCCTCAGGGTGCCTCGTCGCCGGCCAGGCCGGCATGGACACGCTCGGCTGCGTCTTTGTCGGCACCATCACCGCGCTCGGCGGCGGGACCGTCCGCGACGTGCTGCTCGGCCGGCTGCCCGTCTTCTGGTTCCGGGAGACATCCTTCCTCCTCCTCTCGATCGGCGTCGGCCTCGCAACCTTCTTTGGCTCCGAGTCGCTCGAGACCGTGGGGCTGCTGCGCGCGGACGCGCTCTTCCTGGGCGACACGCTGGGCCTGGGCGCCTTCGCTGTCGTCGGCGCGCAGGCGGCCATTTCGGCGGCCATGCCCTTCTCCGTCTGCTGCCTCTGCGGCATGCTCACCGCCACCTGCGGTGGGCTGGTCCGCGACGTCCTCGTCGGGAGGCGCAACCAGGGCGCGCGCCACGCCGCGCCACCGCGATGCCGCGCCCGCCGTGCCGCGTCGCACACGTCCCCTCCACCGCAGGCATCCTCTACTCTGGCGAGGGCGAGGCGGGTGCGCTGTACGCGCCCACCGCGCTCGCCGGCGCCGCGCTCTACGCAGGCCTCGTCTCGGTGGTGGCGCGGCCGGCGGCCATTGTGCTCGGGGTCGGGAGCACGATTGCGATGCGGAGCCTCGCCTACTCGTACCGCGTCCGGCTGCCGGCGATGGAGCGCTTCGTCAGCTCGGAGCAGGAGTCGGCGCCACAGCCCGGCCTCGCAGTCGGCGACGCGCACATCTTTGTGACTGCGTACGGCGCCGACCGGCTCGGGCTTGTCGCGCGGCTGAGCGAGTGCATCTCGGCGGCGCGCGCAAACATCTCCGCCTCCAAGATCATCACCATCGGCGACGACATCGCCTTCATGATGGTCGTGTCGGCGCCGTCCGGCGGGGCGGACGCGCTGCGCAAGTCGCTCGTCGCGGCGGGCAGGCAGGGCGGGCTGCGCGTGGAGACGTCGCGGATCGACGTCTCGACGCCCGAGGGCAAGATTGGCCGGCGCCCCTCGCTCGGCGGCGCGGCGTGCGCGCGTGTCGAGCTGCTTGGAGTCGACCAGCCCGGCTTGGTCTCCCGCGTCTCCTCCTTCCTCGCGACACACGGCCTCAACATCCAGTCGCTCGACTCGCGCGTCTACTCCGGCGCCGCGCATGCCACCGACGGCGGCGACCATGGCGCCCCAGGGCACGCGGCCCGCCGCACGCCCTCGTACCGGCAGGCCGCCGCCAGGGCGGTGGAGACGGGGGTGAGCCGAGCCGTCACCGCGCGCGCCGAGGGCGACCTCTTCTGCCTCTCGGCCGTCGTCTCGAGCGAGCGGCACCCCGATTTTGCGCAGCTGCAGGCCGAGGCGGCCGCCTTTGAGGCGCGCCACGGCGTGAGCCTGACCATCCAGCCGCTCGAGGCGGCCGCGGCTGTCGAGCAGAGGTGAGGCACGCGCACGGAGAGGCGTGAGGTGTGCGGCAGACCGTAGAAACACGAATCATGATATCAGAATTCAAACCGAGACCGCACAGGGAGTAGAGTCTGGCAGACACATATACTGTACGCGAGAGAGACTTATGGTCTTATGCACGTGTTTCTTCCCAAAACTGCGCACAAACCAGCGATATATGCTCACGCGCTCTCCCTCGAACCAGCAGCAACACACGCCTCGGCCGCAAAGACTCCCGAGTCGGGATCGCCACATGCATACCGGTGGTCAGAGCTGCGGCTCGCGGTACTGTCCGGCCGGCCCGAGCGAGACGGCGGCGGTGATAGTGGCGAACGCCAAGCCGACGGCGAGTAGGCCCCACCCCCACGGGCACTGGCCACCGCACTTCTCCCCGGCGGTGGCGTCGTGCACCGTGCCGACGAGCGACGGGCCGAGGAAGCCGCCGAGGTTGCCGACCGAGTTGACGACGGCGATCGACGCGGGCGCGAGCGGCGCGGGCAGCCCGCCCATGTGCAGCGCCCAAAAGACGGGCACCGCGGTCTGCACCGCCACGTCGGCGGCGGCGACGAGCGAGACGAGGCCGAGGGAGGGCGGACCCGACGAAACGACCATCGCGGTGGCGGCGAGCAGCAGCAGGCCGGCGCCGGCGCCGAGGAGCCGCACGACGGCGGCGAGCCGGCGGGCGTGCCCTCCTGCGTCGGTGTAGCGCGCGACGAGCGGCATGGCGGCCACCTTTGCGACGGCGGGGACGGCGAGCAGCCAGCCGACCTGCGCGGTAGAGTGCGGCAGCTGCTGTTGCTGCTGCTGCTGTCACCTCCGGTCCACACGGGTACCCCCGTGCTAGGACAACAAGGCCCCACGGGACACGGCATCTCCACACTAGGCGGAGTCACACATGTGCGGCAGCGCCTCGGAGGAAGTGTCTCGGAAGTGTCTCGGAAGTGTCTCGGAAGAGTCTCGGACGGATTTGCCGACCTGCGCGGGCGAGGTGCCGGCGGGGAGCGCCTCGCGGAGCTGCGTGGGGAGGAAGAAGCGCGACACGTTGAGCATCATGCTGCAGCCGACGTACTGCACCGCAAACATCCACGTCCGCCGCTCGCGCAGCGTGGTGCGCAGCGAGCGCTTCAGCGGCGGCGGCGGCGCGGCGCTCCGGCGGCCTCGCCCCACGGCGGCGAGGAGCGCGTCGCGGCGGCGGGGAGGCCAGCCGCGCAGCCAGCTCGTCGCCTCGGGCGACTCGGCGAGCAGGAGGGGCGTGCAGGCACCGAGCGCAATCGCGGGGAGGCCCTCGAGGAGGAGGAGCCAACGCCAGCCGCGCACGCCGCGCACGCCGTCGGTGAGCTGCATGAGCAGGCCCGAGCCCGCCGTGCTGAGCAGCCCGCCCGCCGACGTCGCGGTGGCGAAGAGGGCGACCGCGCGGCCGAGCGACTGCGGCGGGAACCAGCGCGAGAGCAGAAACAGGCAGCCGGGGTAGAAGGCGGACTCGGCGAGACCGAGGAGGAAGCGCAGCGCGCAGAGCGCGGCGGCGTCGCCGACGAGCGACGTCGCAGCCGACACCGCACCCCAGGATATGGTTGAGACGGCGAGCACACGGACGGGCCCGATCCGGCTCGCCAGATGGTTCGACGGCACCTGCATCAGCCCGTACGAGAGGTAGAAGAAGCCGGACGCCACGCCGAATGACTGCGCCGTCAGAGCGAGGTCCTGCTGCATCTGAAGTGCCGCGAAGCCCAGGTTGGTTCTGTCGACGATGTTGAGCACGTAGCCGAGCCACAGGACGGGCACCACGCGCCACCACAGGTGGCGAAAGATCTCATCGTGCTCCTCGTCGGACGCCGCCTCCTCGCACGCCGGGTGCAAGGCTGACGACTCCCGCAAAGCGGCCAGCTCCTCGTCGGCCATCGCTTGGTCGTTGGGAAGCCAGAGCTCCCTCGCACGACACTGGGCACGGGACTGGCGCGTCTGGGTGTGCCCGGGGGTGGGGTGGAGTGCGCGCCGCCGTAAAAAACCATTGTTTTTCTCTTTTCCGAGCAGCTTCGTTTTTTTAACCTCTCTTGACGCGCGCTCCGCCGCCTCTGCCGCCTCTGCCGGCAGCGCACAGACTCTCTCACGACTGCTCCAGTCATTGCCAGTTCCGCCGCGGCGCTCAACCCGCACGATATGGCGGCGGTGCCCTCGAGCAGCCCCTGCGGCACAATTTCTGGCGCCACGCACATATAGTGCTCGATCCCCAGTGCCGCCTGTGCTGGCCGGCCAAACACGATTGTTTGTCGGTCTTGAGATGTGGCAGGTCGCTCGGCACGGTGGCGAAGCGATTCTCGTCGGAGTCGACGCGGATCGGCAGCGCGGTGCGTGTCAAGTCGGCGATCAATCATGTCGGCGATCAATGTCGGCGATCAATCATCGGCGATCAATCAGCGCCAGACGAACGAACTCGTTCTTTTTTTTCTGGGCGCCGGATACCTTCAAATCGTGTTCACACCGGGCTGTGAGATTTCCCACGCCAACAACAACGCGCCCACTCTTTACGGCAACCGCGCGCGCTTCCTCCGCTCCTCCAGCCGCAACCTCGCCGCGGCCACGGTGGCGTCGTTGTTGCGCCGCGCCGCGGCCGGGCCGGGCGGCCCCGACTCGTCGCCGGCGGGCCGCCCGCCTCCGCCTCCGCCCGCCTCCGCCCCCGCGCCGACCTCCCCGTCGCCGCGCCAGTGCCCCCCCACGCCGCCGAGCCGGAGCACCCGCTTCGCCTCGGCCAGCCGCGGCGTGAGCTCCTGCAGCCACGCTGGCTCGACGGCGCACGCGTGCTGCATGACCAGCCGGCCCACCCACGCGAGCTCGCTGAAGACGACGTGCGTCGCGCTGCTCAGCAGCTGCTCGTTGCCCGCCCGCGCCTGCACCGTCTGCGGCGGCTCACCAAGCGTGACAAAAGCGCGGACGGCGTGCGCCCGCCGCGCCGCGTGCATAAAGTGGCCCGCGCAGATGGCGCGGCGGCAGCGCGCGCGCGCCTCGGCCGCGGAGTGGGCCGCCGTCGCCTCCTCCCCGCCGCCGCGAGGGCCGGACTTGGAGAGCAGGCTGAGGATCTGGGTGCGCACGCTGTGCGCCGCCCGCAGCGCGCGGCCCTGCAGACCCCGCTCTGCGCACCACGCCTCGCGCTGGTAGTGCGGGACGAGCGCCCAATCCTCGTACGCGGAGAGCAGCGTCATGTGGTCGCCGTCGGCGCTCTCGTAGTGCAGCCGCGACTCGGCCGCAGCCTCGCGCAGCCACGGCGGACCCGCGCGGCAAAAGACCTCCTCGCCGCAGACGAGCGCACACACGCTCGCCGCCTCGTCGCGGCAGCCGAGCGCCGCCGCGGTGAGCATCGTCTTTGAGAGCGACGGCTCGAGCGGCAGCTGCGCCATCGCCGCGCCGGCGGCGGTGAGCTCGCCGCGCCCGTCGAGCGCGCCGAGCAGGAAGAGCTGCCTCAGCGCCGCGTGCACCGCCTCCGGCTCGGGCGGGTCGAGCCAGTCGAGCGCCTGCTCGCAGCGAGGAGGGCGTGAGGAGGCGGTCCGGGCTAGATCGCGACGTCGAGCGGTCGCCGAGCGCCTCTGGCCGCGCCACCCCCATCTCCTTGAGCGAGAGGACCACCTGCAGCCAACGCGAGAAGAGTGAGGCACCCGCCACCAGAGACTCGCGCCGCCCTCCGGCGCGGGAAGGGGCACATTGGCGAGGTTGGACCGCCGGATCTCGGGCTGGGGCTCGGAGGCCATCCCCGCAAGCTGATCCTCGCTGTACAGCCGCCACACCTCGCCCGCCGCCGTGCGGCCGGCGCGGCCGGCGCGCTGCACCGCGTTGCTCTGCGAGATCGGGACTACCGACAGGACCTATGGTAAGGGAGGGTAAGCTAGGCTTCTCCGCACAAGGGCGCACGAGGTGGTGGGGCAAGGGGCCAGGCAGCCCTCGCG
This sequence comes from Emiliania huxleyi CCMP1516, assembly GCF_000372725.1. NCBI lineage: Eukaryota > Haptophyta > Isochrysidales > Noelaerhabdaceae > Emiliania > Emiliania huxleyi. The sequence continues at coordinate 208,584 of NW_005201269.1, read as the reverse complement.
ACTCCACGTCTTGACGACAGGAGCCCCACGGCATTCAACGTGCAAAGCCCGGTGCGCGTGGGCGATGTGTGTGTGCTTGTGTGTGTGTGTGTGTTGTGGTGTGTGCGCGTGCGTGTGCGTGTGTGTGTGCGTGTGTGTGTGTGTGTGTGCGTGTGTGTGTGTGTGTGTGTGTGTGTGCGTGCGTGCGGTGTGCGTGCGTGCGTGTGTGTGTGTGTGTGTGTGTGTGTGTGTGTGTGTGTGTGAGTGTGTGTGTGTGTGTGTGTGTGTGTGAGTGTGTGTGTCTGTGGTGTGGGGTGGAAGAGGACCTCCATGCCGCGGTCGCGCTCGTACCGCTTCTCCTTGGCGACGCCGGCGTCGATGACGGTGCGCACGCCCGGCAGCGTGAGCGACGTCTCGGCGATGTTTGTCGCGAGGATGAGCCGGCGCGTGCGCGGCGGCGGCGGCCGAAAGACGCGCGCCTGGTCCGCCGAGGGGAGCGAGGCGTGCAGCGGGTGCACCTGCAGCCGCGGCCCGTCCGGGTCCGCCTCGAGGAGCTGCTCGGCGAGCCTGACGCGGTGCAGCGGCCGGGAGGTCGGTGCGGAGGCGGAGGCAGGGCGGGGGGTGTGGCGGGGAGGGTGGCAGGGGGGTGTGGAGGGCGGGCGGGGAGGTGGGGGGCGGCGAGTGTGGGGAGAGGGATGGCTGGAGAGGAATGGGTTGAGAAGGGTTGGGCGCGCGCCCTCGAGCGGCGTGCGCCGCCGTGGAGATCTCGTCCTGGCCGGCGAGGAAGACGAGGACGTCCTCTCCTACACGACGGTTCCGAGGAGGCTCGGGGCAGGCTCCGACAAGGCGCGAGGCGGGCGAGGGCGTCCTCTCCTGGGCCGGCCGGCCGCTGGGCGTGCACGCGCAGCGCAACCTCGAGCGCCGCCTCGAGCCGCGCGCCGTCCGAGGTGAGCGGCTTGGCGACGTGGTGCACCTGAGCAAAGGGCCCCGGGGAAGGGTCAGGCAAGGCTCCGGGGAAACCCGGCCCAACGCGGCGAGGCTGCGCCGTGACGGGAAACGTGCGCGACGACACCTCGACGACCGGAGCGTCGCGGAAGAAGCGGCTAAAGCGGGCCGCGTCCAACGTCGCCGAGGCAACGACGAGGCGGCGCGGCCCGCGCGCCCTCCCCGCCGCCTCGCCCGCCCCCTCGCCCGCTGCCTCCCCGCCCTGCAACCCGGAGAGGATCTGCTTGGCGACGGTGAGGAGCACGTCCGTGTTGATCGAGCGCTCGTGCGCCTCGTCGAGGACGACCGCGCCGTAGTGCGACAGCGCCTGGTCGCGGACCGCCTCGCGCAGCAGCACGCCGTCCGTGACGAACTTGATCTGCGTCGACGGCCCGCACTCTTGCTCAAAGCGAATGGCGTAGCCGACCTCGCCGCCCACCTCGCCGCCGCGCTCCTGCGCGACCCGCCGCGCGGCAGCGATCGCCGCCATCCGGCGCGGCTGCGTCACGCAGACCGGCCCGAAGCCCGCGGCGAGCAGCAGCTGCGGCAGCTGCGTCGTCTTGCCGCAGCCAGTTGAGCCGCGCACAACCGTGCAGTAGTTGCCCTCGATGGCCAGCCGCAGCGCCTCGCGGTCCGCCGCGCTCATCAGCGTGCCGTCGAGGCTGCTGACTCCGGGCGACGATGCCGACGGCTCCAACGTCATATTCTCTTCGAACACTCGTGCCGGCGCCGCGCTGGGGGCCTGGTCAGACCACTTCACAGCTGTATGCCTTGCTCCTTTAGGTGCTCTTTGTATATCTGACTCTTCCGCATGAGACTGCCTGAGTACACTGTCTTGTTATTCTTTTGTGCTTTGGCGTCTTGTGTGGTGTGGGTTGTTCCCCCTTCGTTGTACCCCCGTCCAGAGATCCTTTGCCTATGATGCTTTTTGTGTTCTCTCTGGGCCTTCCGCTCCTGGCCAGCGTGAATCCGCTGACATGGAGCCTCGTGAGGCGATCATACCCCGACCTTCGTACCCTCGAGGCCGCCGAGACGCTCGACCTCGGCACACGGCCCGTGGATGGACCTGTGGAGCCTCCAGCAAAAGCTGCACCCCCCTGGTGGATGCTCCGCTGCTGGATCGACGCGCCGCGATCACCCGATCCGGCTGCCGCCGGCGTCGCCGCTTGCAACTTTGACGACCGCTACCAAAAGTTCGGAGGCGCCGCCGCCGCCGCCGCCACCGCCGCCTCCCTCTCGCCGCTGAAGGCGACGCAAATGGCCCTTGACGTGCCAACGACGGGGACGCTGATCGCGCTCGCCGGCTGCGCCTCGCAGCCTGGTGTCTTCTTGACAAGTTGGCGTATCTCGGTGACGAGCGCCGTCTTGTTTTGGATGTCAGGGATGTGCGTGCCGTCGCGCACCGCAAGCGCGACGTGCAGCAGGCGCTTCGTGGTGCTGTCGGTGCCGGCGGCCGCCGCAGCGGCCATGTGCGTGGCGTCCACCATAATGGTGTCGCCTCCTTTGGCGTCGTCGACGCCGACGCGCGCGCTCGCGAGCTCGCCGTCGAGTCGGCACTTGACGCCGGGTCTCTGGCCATCATCGGCCGCTTGCGCGCCGTCGCGGCCGCGCGCCGCGCCCTCGGCAGCGGCAGCGTTGTGCGCCGGCGGCGGCAGGCCGAGGGCCCAACCTCAGAATCGTGCTTTTTGGGTTGGGTTGGGTTGTTGGCCCGGGTTGGGTTGTTCCGCGTGAGGTTGGGTCGTCGGCGCGAATGGTGAGGTCTCGACCGCCGCCGCTCACGCCAGCGGACGGCCACCATCGGTGTTTTTGGCTTCGCCACCGTCCAAGGCGTGTGCCATGCGCTCGCCGGCATCGAGCGAGCAACGTGATCGACCGAGCGGCTTGCTGTGTGGACGCCTTCTTCAGGCTCTCGTCGAGAGCGTTTTGCGTCCCGGCGGGTGGGAGAATATGTGTCGTCTGATGTGTCACTGTGTACGTCACATCGGTCTTGATAACAAGCACGGTCGATCCGTCGAAGCGATACACTCGTTCCTATCACGCTGAAAGGCTTGCACGGAGCTCTGTGCCGGCACACAGAAGAGCCGTGCGGCAAGAGAAGAGCTCGCTCCCCATCGAGCTCTTCTTGTGTGACGGCGGAGTTGACGCCTCCGACGGTCGTAGCGGCGTGGCTGAGGGCGGCGGTGGAGGCGCCCGATAGCGCGGCGAGGATGGTCTCATGGGTCTAGCAAACCATAGACGACACCAAGAGAACGCGAGGTAAAACCCGACGGCTATGGATGGTAAAAGGCGGCGGTAAAACCCATCCATACGGGTTTCGGTGGGTTGGATGGGTGGTAGAATGTCTACCTACCGCACCCCCCCCAATGTCGCTGGGCGGGATCGGCCCGCAGAGGCGACGAGCTGGCTGCGAGTCCCGCTGGCCCAGAAGCCGTGGAGCCGGCGGAAGATTTCGCCTCTGCGATACGCCTTCCTCCACAAGCGGTTGATGAAGGGGACGATGTCGGTCTTGACGAGCTTCGTCTTGAGCTCGTTAACCTCGGCCGCCGAAAGCGCCTTGAATGACTTGCGGCTGGCAGAGGTGGCGCCGGAGACGCTGGCGCAGTTGAGGAGCGTCCGTAGTTCATCGACGGTGACATTGGCAGGGGCGGAGCCGGCGGCATGTGGGGGCGCGGCGCCGGCACCAGGCGTAGGCGCTGGAGGCGGCACTGGCGCGGGCGGCGGCTGTGGCGCTGCTGGTGGCATCCAGGCCTGAGACGGGTACGTGCCTGCGCCTCCGCAGAGGGGCGGGATGGCGCCGTATGCACCGGCGGGTTGCGGGTAGCAGTAGGCCTGCTGCTCCCACTGGGCAGGGTGGATGGAGCCTCCTGGCTGAGCCATGCCCTGCATGAAGGGGGGCAATGCCGGGTCCATTATGCACTGCTGCGGCATGCCGTACTGTTGCTGCGGCGAATACATAGCGGGCTGCGAGTACAGCTGGCCGGCGCTGGCGCAGAAGGGCTGGCTGAAGAAGGGCTGTGGGGCTCCACACCCGCCATGCATATGCAGTTGCTGGGCCGGCGGGACCGGCTGCATCGGCATTGCGCATTGGCTGTGCGATGCCGCACCACATTGCGATGGTGATGCGTAGGAGCCGGCGGGCGGCACGTGCCCGACGGGTGGCTCGTGCCCAGTCGTCCCTGGTGGCGGGCCGGTGGGCAGTGGCGGCAGCTGCTGCGGTGGCGGCCGCAGCACTGGTGGCGGCGGCCGCATGGCAGGCGCTGAGCCTGCGGGTGGATTGGCGTGTTGGGCTGGCGCTGGACCGCGATCAGAGCTGATACCATGTGACGGCGGAGTTGACGCCTCCGACGGTCGTAGCGGCGTGGCTGAGGGCGGCGGTGGAGGCGCCCGATAGCGCGGCGAGGATGGTCTCATGGGTCTAGCAAACCATAGACGACACCAAGAGAACGCGAGGTAAAACCCGACGGCTATGGATGGTAAAAGGCGGCGGTAAAACCCATCCATACGGGTTTCGGTGGGTTGGATGGGAGGTAGAATGTCTACCTACCGCATCTTGCCGCACGGTTCTTGCACAGGGGACCTTTCCTTCCTCTTGCCGCCAGTGTGTCGTAGCGTCGAGAGCATCGTCGCTACCTTGGCTGGGCGCGAAACGGACCGGAGCGTCGAACTCCGGAACCACCCCCTCAGTTGCCGGGAGAAAAGACTTATGAACACGAAACAACCCAACTCAAAGCACGATTCTGAAGTTGGGCCCTCAGGCCGTCCGAGGCGAACGCCATTCGAATGAAGCGCTGTTCAAGCTGCCCGTGCCAGTGCCGTGGGTCCCGTAAAATTCTTTTCTAGACGCCGCAGCCAAAAGGCGGTCCAGCGAGCGAGCAGAAGGCTGCCACCCAGGCGCGGGGCCTAGCTTCCGCAGCGCGCCGGGGCGGGCACACTCCGCCTAGCGCGCCGCCGTCCGCTTCCTTGAAGCGCCCTGTCAGTCTGCAGCCGGCGATCGCGCGTGCGGTGCACGCTGTGCGGCGTCGCGGCACAGCACCGCCGCAGCGCAGAGCCGCAGCGCAGGGCGGCTGGGCGCGCACACGGACCCACGCGACGACCGCCGCCCACCACGTGGCGAGCAGCGAGACGTGAGAAAGCAGTGCAGGTCTCGCCGATGGCATGAGCGAAATCATAAGTTGTCAGCGCCTCGAGGCGTAAGTTGCCACGACACACTCGCACGCGCGTTCCATCCTCGAGCTGCACCACGTACCGATCAGCTTCAGCTGAGTAGTTGACGATTGTGCCACTCTGCTCATTCATGACGGTGTGGGCAGCAAGCTTGCACAGCGCTACTTTGGTCCCTGCGGGCGGGACGCAGCGGCTCGCATCGACATCATCATCGTCATCTGCCATCTCGGCGGCGTCGGCGCATTCGTGCTTTGCTCCGTACATTTCGACCAGCGCAGCGCGGCCAGCGCTGGTTTGAAGCTTCGAGACGAGCTCGAGCACCTGCAGGCGCGGGGGCTGCGACTGGTTGGGCGCGAGCGCTACGTGCGGCAGCGGCAGTAGCAGCAGCAGCTTGCCTGCGGCAGATCATCTTCGCCGGCCGCGTCTAGCACCATGCGCATAACGCCTTTCGTCTCCGGCTCATGACGCAGGTGCCTCTTTGCGTTGGCGCGCTCTTTGCCGCCGACGATGTACGTGCCTCCTTGCAATTTCGCTGCGTGGACACTCCATCGTCAACTACGAGCTCGAGTGTGTCGGCCAGTGATCGAGAAGTTGCTTGTTTGGGCCGTGCAACATCGAGGAGACGCTGCAGCATCTTGATGGCATAGCCGTCGCCATCGCCGTGGTCCTCATCAGCAGCGGCTCCGCTCTCCCTTTCCTTCCTCTTGCCGCCAGTGTGTCGTAGCGTCGAGAGCATCGTCGCTACCTTGGCTGGGCGCGAAACGGACCGGAGCGTCGAACTCCGGAACCACCCCCTCAGTTGCGGGGAGAAAAGACTTATGAACACGAAACAACCCAACTCAAAGCACGATTCTGAAGTTGGGCCCTCAGGCCGTCCGAGGCGAACGCCATTCGAATGAAGCGCTGTTCAAGCTGCCCGTGCCAGTGCCGTGGGTCCGGTAAAATTCTTTTCTAGACGCCGCAGCCAAAAGGCGGTCCAGCGAGCGAGCAGAAGGCTGCCACCCAGGCGCGGGGCCTAGCTTCCGCAGCGCGCCGGGGCGGGCACACTCCGCCTAGCGCGCCGCCGTCCGCTTCCTTGAAGCGCCCTGTCAGTCTGCAGCCGGCGATCGCGCGTGCGGTGCACGCTGTGCGGCGTCGCGGCACAGCACCGCCGCAGCGCAGAGCCGCAGCGCAGGGCGGCTGGGCGCGCACACGGACGACCGCCGCTCACCAGCATGCACCGTCGGGGCAGCCAGCCACGGCGTGCTCAGTTCCCGCCGCTCGCGCGCAGGTCAGCCGGCGATGGCAAAGGCATCGTCGTCGACAGAAGCAGACCTCAAATCGATGACCATCTCCGGTGCGCCGCCACGCCGCAGCTCGCGCGCGCCACGCCCCTCCCCCCTCGCTCGCACGCGCCACCCTGCCCGGGCGACAGCTCGCGGCGCTGGTTACCCTGGAGGGCAAGGCGCTGATTGCGGCGCCTTCTCCCGCAGGCAGCGATGCGCGCGGCGGGGCGAGCAGTAGTAACGGCGGAGCGGACCCTCCGTCGCGCTGGGTCTTTGTCAATGAGCGTGTCATCGGCAACGGCTCCTTTGGCGTCGTCTACCGGGCGCACGTCAAGCAGAATGACAAGGAAACCGCGTCCCCCCCCCCCCCCCTCCGCCTCCGCGCCCGCTTGCGGCCGTGCCCTCTCCTTGCGCGCGGGCCAACGCAGCTGCGGCGCCGCGGCGGCCTCTGAAAAGCGCGGCCGCCACGCCGGCGCAGGAGGTGGCCATCAAGAAGGTGCTCCAGGACAAGCGCTTCAAGAACCGCGAGCTCCAGATCATGAAGATGCTCGACAACCACGTCAACGTGACGACGCTCCACCACTTCTTCTACACCGAGGGGGAGAAGGCGCACGCCGCACTGGCCACACCGACCCCTCCCCCCCCCCCCCTCGCCGGGGCGTCGACCCCGAGCTTCGCCCGCGCCCCGCGCTGCAGGCAGATGACACGTACCTCAACCTTGTGATGGACTTTGTGCCCGAGACTGTGTACGGACTCTCGCGCCACTACGCAAAGGCCAAGAAGGTCTTCCCGCTGCTGCACCTGAAGCTGTACGTGTACCAGCTTTGCCGCTCGCTCGCCTACATCCACTCCCTCGGCGTCTGCCACCGCGACATCAAGCCGCAGAACCTGCTCGTCGACCCGACGAGCCACGTGCTCAAGCTGTGCGACTTTGGGAGCGCAAAGATCCTGGTCAAGGGGGAGCCAAACGTGTCGTACATCTGCTCGCGCTACTACCGCGCGCCGGAGCTCATCTTTGGCGCCACCGACTACAGCTGCTGCATCGACGTCTGGTCCGCGGGCTGCGTGCTCGCCGAGCTGCTCTTGGGCGTGCCCCTCTTTCCGGGCGAGTCTGGCGTCGACCAGCTGGTCGAGATCATCAAGGTGCTGGGCACGCCGACGCTCGACGAGATCCAGTCGATGAACCAAAACTACACGGAGTACAAGTTCCCGCAGGTCAAGCCGCACCCGTGGGCAAAGGCGCGCCGCCCTCCTCCCCCCTCGGCCGCCGACCGCGCGCCAGTCTCCCGCCTCACCACGCCGGCCGCGCGCGAGCAGGTCTTCCGACCGCGCACGCCGCCGGACGCCATCGAGCTCGTCAGCTCGTTCCTCCGGTACGCCCCCGACACGCGTGCCAAGCCCCTCGACGGCTGCGCGATGCCCTTCTTCGACGAGCTGCGCGCGCCCGACCTGTGCATACCGCCGAGCAATCGGCCGCCGCCGCCGCTCTTCGACTTCAAGCCGCAGGAGCTCTTCGAGCACGCGCCCGGCATCAAGCACCGACTGGTGCCAGAGTGGTACGCGAAGCGGCAGCAGCAGCAGTCCTAGGCGCGCCGCTTGCGCCACCGCATATGCGCGCTGGTTTGCTCCCCCGGTCACCCATCCCCGCATCTGACGAAGGCGCGCGCGGTCTTCATCCCGCGTTTGGCGCAGGCAGCCGGGCCACTGGCGCCGCGAGTCAAAACTTGCGCACATGCATGCGCTGTGCAGAGCGAGGCCAAGGGATGGTAGCTTAAGGAAGCGGAATTCCTCTCTCTCTGCGACACATCGCGGCGGGTTCGTCGCTCTTGAGGCCGCCGGAAGCGCCGCGCACACATCGTAGCTCCCACTGTGAGTCGGGTTTATCGTCGTGGGGTAGCGTCGGTGCCCATTGTTGTTGAGTAGAAAATATGGAAGGTAAAGTGAAGGAGTCCTGCTGGAGGTGCGTTAAAGTTAACGTGTGCGGCCGACTGGGGGTGCGGGTGGGGAGTGTGGTGGACTGGCGTTGTGGCGACTGGGGGACTCTGCCCGCTCGCCGCTGCCATGGATGCAGACAGTAAAGCTTAAAGGCATGAATCGCGAACACTCGAGGAATCGAATGGTGGAACGAAAAGTGGAGAAAGTTTGCCAGAATTGTACGCGACAAAAAATTCCTCTCCTCGTCGCGGCACGCGGGAGGCCCAGCCTCCGGTCAGGGTCAGGCTGAGAGAGAGATTTTTAGCAATACCAAACAACTCTAACACTCACACGTCATTTGGGGCCTGGAGCCCTGTTCACGCGCGCGCGAGACGTGCAGACAGGGTTGCCAGGTGAGAGCGAATGGCGCGGTTCACCGGCCTCGCACAACAGAGTCAGAGAGAGAGATGCGCTCTGCATGGTGGGACATAAAAGAGAGCGAGTACTTGGGCGAGTAGGCCGTGCGGTCGACGCTGCCGCGCGCGACTTTGCGCGCGAGGCGGCGCAGCTTGAGAACGGCGGTGGGCGAGAAGCCGCCGCCGAACGTCTCGTGGAGCAGCAGTTTGTTTGTCAGGCTGATGCCGGTGCGGATGGCCAGGAAAATCATCAGCACTTGGAGCACTTGGAGTGCAGTCATCAACCTCACATCCAGGGCCGGGGTGGGGAGCTAAGAAGCGCACCCAGCGGGCCGGATGATTGGCATCGGGCTACGGGCTAGAGAGCCCTGACCCCTGCCCTAGGGGGGGGTGCGCGTTCGCAGGGAAAGCGGGCCGTAAAATAAACACGGGTCTCCGAGGGTTGGCTCTGCGCTCCGGGTTTCCCCTAGCAGCGGAACCCCCCCTCTAGCTCTACTCGGAGCTAGTAGACACCAGACACTAGCACGACCATCAGAAAAATCATCTTCACAACACATTATTATGTTTATGACAACGAAAAAACTTCAGCAAATCCGGTGAGTTCTTCGGCCGAGGAATCTCTTTTGTCTTTTCCGACTTCCCAGGGGCGGAGGGGTAAATAAAAAACCCGAAGAGAGGAGTGGGAAAACCGCTTCCACTCGCGCGGGCGGGAGACGGCGCGTTTAGCCGCGAACGGGGCCATGCCAGACGAGTCGCCTGCGGTTGGGACGCCAGCCGAGACGGGTGCGGCGGGCGCTGGGAGCCTATTCACAGAGGGCTCAACGGGGATTTTTCGCTTCGTTCGCAGCGCGGCCTGGGAACAGGTAGGTAGGTGGGGCACGGAGCCTGGCGGTTGGCGCCCGCAATAGGTAGGTAGGTAGGGCGTTTTGGCGCGAGTCAGTCGCCAGACCCCCTCTCCGGGTAGGAGCCGGAACCCTGTTGGTCAGGCCAGACAACCACGCGCAGGCTCTTCGGCCAGGTGAGCGAACGCATGACGTTGACCGCCGATACGACCCTCTACCTCCACTACGAGGAGAGCTCACCCGAGTTCACGATGAAATGTACCGTCGGCGGAGAGGCTCTTGGCGCCGCCGCCGTCCTCGAGCGCTTTGCGCACGCCTACTCCAAGCAGACAGGCTCGCCGCTCGCGCCGGGAGGCCTCCACCTGCGAGACTCGCGCGGCGCCGCGATCGCGTGCGGCGCGCTGCTTCCGTGCGGTCTATCGAACGGGGCAGACCTCTTCGTCTCGGTCGAGGGCCCACCGACAGCCGACGCTGCGCCTCAGGCGGCGGCGCCGGCGCCGCCCGCAGTCACGGCGGCGGCGCCGGCGGCGGCGTCGAGCGGGCCCGCACGGGTGACTGCCAAGGAGGGCTCGGCGATTGCGTCGAGCCAGGCCAGGATGGGAGAGCACTCCTACTACTACTCGGTGGGCAAGGCCGGCGACCCGGAGCGGCCGCCAGTGCCGCAGCCACAGCGCACGTGTGTGGAGCGGGTGGCCGCGGGCGCGCCCGAGGCGACCATCTCTTCCTTCTCCTTCGAGGACACCGATGCGCTCGTCAAGCTCCACATCCCGCTCGCCGGCGCCGGATCGCTGCCCGCAGGCGCCGCCTCTTCCCTCTCGCCCCCGCTGCCTGCCCGCAGCCTCTCACCTCTCACCCCTCGCTGCCGCCACCGCCGCGCAGGCGCGATCCGATGCGACGTGCGGCACCGCTCATTCGACCTGCGCGTGACGACGGCGGGCCGGCTGCTGCGGCTGCACGTGCGTGCCCTCCGCCCGCGGCGCTGCACCGCTTCACGGGCGGGAGAGGGCTCCACCACCTCCACCCCCTCCGACCACATGGCCGTGTTTGGCAAAACGATGGGCGAGGGTGGTATGTCTGTCGCAACGGGTGCGTTATGTGCCCTGCGCGCAGGTGCCGCTGCTGCACGAGGAGGTGGAGCCAGCTCGCTGCGCGCTCAAGACGAGGCAGCGACGGCCCGGGAGGGGGGGGGAGACGCGTTGCGGAGGGGCGGGGAGGAGGAGGGGCGAGGGGCGGGGAGGAGGGGCGAGGGGCGGGGAGGAGGGGCGGGGAGGAGGGGCGAGGGGCGGGGAGGCGCGTCTCTCCGAGTGTGAGCCTCTCGCGCGGGGTGCCGCGCCTCCTCCCTGTCCCGAGGACCCGAACCCGCCCTGCCCGCCCCGCTGGCCGCCGAAGCCGGGCGCGAGGAGCCAAAGCCTGGAGGGAGAGGCTCGACAAGGCTCAGGGAAGAGAGCACCCGCGCCCGCGCCCCGCCCGTCCGCGAGTAGGACCCTCCTCCTCCTCCTCCTCCTCGGGCGGCGGGTGCAGCCACCCCTCCTCCCGCACTGCAGGGCGGGCAAGTTGCTCCTCGTGCTCGCCAAGGCCGAGGCGAAGCAGTGGTTCGAGCTGCGAAAGAGCAAGGGCGTCGGCGACACCGAGTTCCTCAAGCTCGTCCCCGACTCGGGAGAGACTCGCACCATCATCGTCTGACGCGCCCCCACAGTCGAGAGCCGCGGTTGCCGGCTCGAGCTCAGGGAGAGACGGTCACAGGCAGCGTAGGGCGGGCGTGGGGGGTCAGTGTCCAGGAGTGACACACGCGCGATCGACCGAGACAGTAGGGGTTGCTAGGTGGCCAAGTGAGAGGTGCTAGGTGGCGGCCAAGGCAGCGTAGGCGGGAGGCGCTCTAGCCTCTATAGGCGTCTCTAGGGTGCACTAGGCTCTAGGCACGACGAGTCCGAGTTCGGAGTTGGTCTACTAGTGATAAAAACGAGCCCTTTTCGCATGCGAGGTCTGGTCGTAAAAAAAAGACGAGAGCGCGACAGAGAGACGGAGGGGCGGCCCCCCCGGATAGCTTTTCGGCGGCTGCACTGCAGACTGCACGCTGGTCGGCGGACGGCGCGCGCAGCGGGCGCTGAGCGGTGTCGCCTCGCTGCTATCGAGGCACTCAGGCGGCGCCGTTGAGGAAGGCGAAGTCGGGCTTCTTGACGGCGTACGCGCGGAAGGACTCGGTGCACGCGCGCAGGTCCGCCTCGAGGGACTTGAAGCGCTGCCCCGTCGTGCCCGTCACGAGGCCGACGATGGCGCCGCCGACGACGTGCACGCAAGCGGTCCCCTTCCGGTCGACGGTGAAGCCGGCGCGCGTCAGCAGCGTGTAGCCTGCGCGGGGCGGGCGCGGCGACGGGTGCGGCGACGAGTGCGGGTCTCACGAGGAGAGGAGGGTGGCGGTAGGCGGGTGCGGCGAGGTGCGGCGGAGGGGCAGGCGAGGGATGGGCGAGGGATGGGCGAAAGTGTTTGCGTGCGCACCAAAGTCGATGTAGGCAACGTCCATGCCGTCGGCCGCGGTCAGCCTCTTGACCTTGCCAACCTGCGCCGGGGCGCGGGGCGCGGGCGTGTGCAAGGGCGGGGCGGGCGAAGGAGGAGGCCGGCGGAGGAGGGCAGCGGAGGAGGGCGGCGGGGGCGGCGGCGGCGGCGCCTTGACATCCTCGTAGACATCGGCAGTCATTTGGGAGACGAGGAAGGTGGTCAGGAAGGCCTGCGCAGGGGAAGCCGCCGGGGCCGGTCGGGCGAGGAGGCAGAGGCGGATGCGGGAGGGAGGGAGGAGCACAGCGGAGGAGGAGGGGGGAGGAACCAGGAGCGAGGGCAAGAGAGGGAGCGGGAGCACTGCGGTGCGGGCGCCTTGTCAATCGACTCGAGCGTCTTGCCGGGCGGGAGCTTGGCGGCGACAAAGTCTGCAAAGTCGCCTGGGAGAGCGCGCGGGCGCATGGTGAGCCGCCGCCGCCGCCAGCGGGGTGGAGCGGTGGCGGTGGCGGCGGCTCGCCTTTGAGATAGTTGTTCGCAGCGATCTTGCCCGCCTCGCCGTTCTCGGTGAGGGTGGGCGTCTCAACGAGCCAGCCCGACGGGTACAGGAACTTGACCAGCAGCGTGCTGTCAAACGCGCGCTCCTTTTGCTTGGAGCCGTCAATGTTGGCCGGCGGCGCCGCGCCAATATACTGCACAAGAGGGGACAGGCCGTTGACCTTTGGCAGTGGCGGAAAGCCCTGCTGCTGGAGGAACTTGGCCACGTCCTTTTCGCCCGTCGGCATGCCCTCGTTCACTCCGCGCACAGTGGTGCCATCTGAGGCGACGCCAGCTGCGAGCGCAGACAGCGGCGCCGGCAGCGCGGCCAAGGCGGCGGAGCGGGCGAGCAGGCCCCTCCGCGACAGTCCCTCGCCCGGCGCGGCGCGTCCGAGCTTGATCGAGGATGTCGGCGTCGAATACGCGAGCAGCAGGAGCAGACAAGCTCGGAGCGAGGACATTGACCCCGACTTCCCGGGTTCGGACTTTTTGTATGGTATGGTTCTACCGATTCGAGCCTGGCTGTTCTTCACCTTTCTACCTACCTACCCACCTCGAGACCATACCCCCCCCCGCCTGTTGACAGACCCAGCCTTCCGCGGACCGGACCATACCCCCCCCCCCCCCCCGCCTCCCCCTCGCCCCACCGCCGGCCGGCCGCCTTCCTGCTAGGCTCCAGGAGGAGGCTACAGACACCGACACTTAGGACACGCACACTTAGATACGCGCGGATGGCCGCCGCCTTCCACGGTGCTAGTCTAGAAGTAAATATCAAATTTTCTTAGCTTCTTGCCCCCCTCCGAGACTGGAGACAGAACCCACCCGTACACAGGAGAGATGGGACTGCCCCCCGCCCCCGCTTGCCCTGACTGCACAGGATAGCGTGCCCCAATCGGCGACACATAGCGGGGGACACTGCGCAAGGAGGGGGTGCGACGGCTTTCTTTGTCCTCTCGAGGGAATGTTCTCTCGGCGCCCATGGCAAACACAAAACAATTTGAGGGCATTGCTCGCGCCGACGCCTCGCCCCAGGCGCGCTCCGCGACCTCGCGTGGCTCCAGGCGCAGCTGCCGACCGAGATGGGCGGGTGCAACATCGACACCGCCTTCACGCGAGCCGACAGCGACTTCTCCATGTCGCTCCTCAAGAACTGGCGCACCCTCGTCGCCCACAACCCCGACTTCGCCCTCGACGAGGGAGGTGCGTCCAAGTACCCCGCCATGCGCCATCGCCGCAGCTATCGCCACCTACGAGTCCGCCCTCTCGGACTGGAAGGAGGTGTGCGAGAAGCGCACCGCCCGCGACAAAAACAAGTACCACACCGTCCGCGGCGGCTACCTGACTGAGTTCTACCCCAAGAGCGTCCCGCTCCCCCAGCCCGAGTCCCTTCCAGCTACCGACGCGATTCTCAATGGCACTTGCAAATCCACGTACCCGCGGCCGCGGGCGCTCGCTGCCATCAAGAATCACAAGGACTGGAACGCGCACCAGGAGCTCGTCAAGGCGCGGGATGTGCACGTCAAGAACAACCCGTCCCTCGGAGACAGCGCCGTCAACAACCGCGAAGCCGCGCGCTTCGTCTCCGCCTCAACGCCTTTCGCCGGCAAGGCCTTCGATGTCCGTGTCGACGGTACGTACGCCACCGCCCTCTCCTCCGACACCCTCCAGGACGAGCTCCAGCGGAAGCTCGGCCTTTGGCTCTCCGTGGCGCTTCCCACCCTTCGGGTCGCGCTCGAGCGGGGCATGCCAGTCGATTTCTTCGGCGACTACCTTTACAACAAGGCCCACCACCGGCGGCCCCACGACGGCGTCCTCGCCGCCTGGGCGGACGCGATGCGCGCCCCGGCCAACGCGCCGGTCGTGCACGGCGACAAGGAGAAACCAGAGCTCACCCGGCAGTACAACGAGGGGTACAAGGTCGACCTCGCAGAACCCCATGCGGGACCGGGGGGGTGCGATGAAGTGAATGAAATCAAGCTCTGGACGCCCCTCCTCAAGACCTACCTCCTCGCCGGGCGTTGGCAACGCCTCGAGTGGCGGCACGCCCGCCTCCGTTGGCCACTCCTACGCCTTCGGCAACACCGAAGAGAAGGCCCGCCGCCTAAACATGGGCTGCAAGGCGCGCGGGCAGCCCAGCCAACCCTTCTCCCACAAGACCGGCCACGGCTACGTCAAGGCGCATCGCGGTTTCTACCACGACGCGATCTTTGTCAAGCGCAACAACTTCAACCTGCTGCTCCACGAGACGTTCGGCGGCGGCTTCTCGCCCACCGCCGTTCTCAAGCTGCGCCGCCTCGCGCGCAAAGTCGCGCGCGGCAGCGTTGACCGCACAGCGCCTACTCGCCCAAGTACTCGCTCTCTTTTATGTCCCACCATGCAGAGCGCATCTCTCTCTCTGACTGCGTGACTCTGTTGTGCGAGGCGTGAACCGCGCCATTCGCTCTCACCTGGCAACCCTTTCTTTTTTACCAACCCTCGGTAATGTGCTACGGGTATGGGCCGCCGGTTCGACGCTACCGGTCCACGAACATCTAAACTGCTGAGGTCGGCCGGTGGCACCTCGATGGTCGAGTGACCCTTATATTATTTTTCACACCTGAGCGGGCTCAATTTTGCTCTGATGCCTCCTACGTATTCGAACTCAAGTTCTCGGGCAGGCGCCCGGTGCGTTGCCGTTGGTCGTTTTTCGTCACGGGAGTTAGAGAGAGAGATTTTTTGTTTTGTTTGGAGTTAGTGCCCCTGCTAGCTAGTCTAGAAGTAGAGCGCGGCGGCAAAGTCGGCTATCGCCTGGCGAGCGGCGGGCGCGGCACCCGCGCCGGTCGCCGCACCCGCACCCGCAGGCGCCGCGCTGGCCGTCCGCGCGGCTAAAGTACCATACCCCCCCCACCGGCTAGCCTTGGGCGGTCAGGACCATACCCCCCCACCCTTTTGGCGCCGAGGGCACCATACCACACCCCGGAAAAAGTACAGAAGAAATTTGCCTCCACTGCGAAGAGAGAAGGAGGGGCTCCACCATTTCTTCATTCCTAATCAATAGAGGCGGCTCGAGCCGCGCTCCCTGGGGATCTCGCCGCAATGCTGTCGGTCGCCACCTTGGTCCTTTCCGACGCCTACGACCGGCTGAACGCCGGCGCGAACCTCGAGAAGCAAAGGGAAAGAGCAAAGCAAGGCGGTTACCTTCTCTCCGCGCCGTGTGCGGCAGCCGAGGAGACGGGCGCCTGCGAGATGCAGGTGTGCATCCGGTCCGCGGCCAACTTGCCCGGCCGGGTCGATTCCTGGCCGCGCAAGCCCGCGCCGGAAAGCTGGGTGAAGGTCGAACTCGGTGGTCGCCTCGTTTGCAAGGCCCGCCACACACGCCTCGCCGCTCGCCTTGCCGCTTGCGACACGCGGCCTCCGCCTTGAACGCCTCGCCACGCCCCCCCCACCGCTCAGACCGGCAAGCACGACAACAACGAGACGCCGCTCTGGGACATGTGCTGCCACGTCCACGGCCACCACGAGCACTCCGAGTACTTCTTCTCCGTCTTCGACTCTGACCTCACCGGCGACGAGGCGGACTGGCTCGGCACCGCGGTGCTGCCCGCCAACTCGACGGCCGGCTCCTACGTGCTCGCCCTCTCGGGAGGCGAGTTCGAGGTCGACGCCGACGCGCCGGCGCCCACCCTGACCGTCAGCATCCCGCTCTTCCCGCCGCCGCCGCCGCCGCCGCAGAACATCGACGCCGTCAAGGTTGCCCCCGAGCAGACTCTCTCCCGCCGCCTGCCCTCCCACACCCCTCCCACACACACGCAGAGGCAGGCTCCTGGACTCACAGCCTCCCCCCCCGGCCCTGCAGGTTGGCGGCGGGGCGACCGACAAGCTCCTCTTTGACGAAGCCAAGGCTGGCGCCGAGGCGCAGCGGCGGCGCAAGGGCCCCGAGTGCGTCGCGGCCGTGAATGAATTCAGAGTGGTGGGGCTGGACTAGGCGCACGAGCTACGCAAGTACCTGTGCGTCATGTCGGCCAAGGGGCTCGTCGAGGCGGACTACTTCCCGCGCGTGGGCAAGTACCGCTACCCGGACAGCTGGGTCAAGATCTCGACCTTCCGCGAGGAGAACGAGCGCATCGGACTGAGCCCCGAGTTTGTGACATACGCGCTGACGCACGGCGACGAGGCGACGCGCCAGAAGGTGTACCGCGCGACCGAGGAGCACACGGCCGTGATGACGACGCAGATGGAGGAGGACATCCTCTCCAACCTCGAGAAGGAGGACGATGTCGCCGAGGTGCGAACCTCGCTCCTCTCCTCTCTCTCTCTCTCTCTCTCTCTCTCTCTCTCTCTCCCTCTCTCCCTCTCTCTCTCTCTCCCTCCCTCTCCACCCCCCCCCCCCTCTCCGCTCTCTCTCTCTCTCTCCCTCTCCCTCTCCCTCTCCCTCTCTCTCTGCCCTTTGCAGCGAAAATTGCAGACTCCCTCACGCGACTGCGTGCTCTCTCCCTCTGAGTCAGAGCCGAGATATAGCCGAGATATAGGCGAGATGTAGGCGAGATGTAGGCGAGGTCCCGGGGGCGAGACGTGGCCGAGGTCCCGAAAAGTCGGTCCAGCAGAGATGGTAGCCGAGGTCGAGGCGGGGTCCAGCCGAGGTATAGCCGAGGTCGAGCCGCGGTCTCCGCTGCGTGCAGGCGCACAACGACCGGCCGGGCACGGTGCCGACGTACGAGTGCGCGACGCACGTCGTCTCCAACTCGCTCGAGCCGAACTGGTCGAGCTGCTGCGACATCACCGAGGCGAGGGGGCGGACAGGCCTCCCCCGCCCTGACTGGTGTGTGGTGAGGTGCGGGCGACGGAGCGGCCAATAGGCGGAGGGGAAGGCCTTCCTCCTCGAGCTCTTCGATGAGGCAGCGACTCTCTCCTCCCCTCCCCTCTCTCTGTCACGCACACGCACTCGCACTCGCACACACACACACACACACACACACACACACACACACGCCCCTCTCCGCAGGACTCGTTCTACTTCGTGAACGACTACATGGGTGCCAACCTGATGACAGACCTCGAGGAGGGGCAGTACGAGCTGCCCATCCTCGGCGGCGTCGCGGGCCACACCGACGCGGGCGCCTACTTCAACGTGCAGGTCATCACGTCCAAGCACGAGCCGATCGACCACATCGGTGAGAACTGCTGGGACGCGTGCGGCGGCATGGGAGGCCTCTGCCCCGGCTACTGCGGCGCGCTCGGCGCCTGCTGCAAGGCGCCCTCCGCCGACGCGGCCCTCGGGCACGAGCCGGGCTGCCCCGACCACGGCACAGACCCGGACTGGCACTCCTGCGTCTGCGCGGACATGACCACACTCGGCGACCACCAGGCGCGCCTGCCCCGCTAGCACGGCGCTAGCCATGTAGCCGAGGGGAGAGCAGGGAGCGGGCCTGGAACCAAGCCCGGCTCTCCAACGCGCACCAGAATTCCCAGACTGCCGCCTTGATGCGACCGGCCCCCCCCCCCCCCTCCCCCCCTCCGCCCCTTCCGACCCCCCCCCCCTCCCCCGCCGCCAGGCTCTCTCCACAGAGCCGCTCCCGTCCTCCTCCTCGCCGCCGCACGGGGGCCCGGCGACCAGCCTGCTGCTCCTCGCCTCCGTCTCGGCCCTCCTCCTCGCCGCAGCCGCAGGCGTGGCTCGTCGCCGCCGCCAGGCGCGTGTGGCCGTCGACGAGTTGCTCTGAGAGGGGCGGCGTTTTGACGGAGGCATACAAGTCACCCAGAGGCATGTCTCAACGTGTGGCATGCCCATGGTGAGGCGTAGACGCGAGCCGCCTGAGCCGTCTCAATCGGGTCTTGCGCGTTGGACGTCATATTCCTCTGCGGCTCTCTTAGAGTCGCAGGATCGCAGGCGGCATCTAGGTGCGTGCGTGGTGTCTCAAGTGTCATGATCTCATGTGGCGGATGGCGACGGGGGCGCTGGCCGCTGGGGATGTGGAGGTGTTGGTGTAGTACGCTCTAGCCGCACAAGCCACGCCAGTACACGTACACGGACCTTTCGTTACCTCCACGAGCACGACGCACGGCGAGACGGTCAGTCGTCAGACTGCTGGTGCTCTGCACAAAAAGTGTGAGTTATGTACAAAAGTTATTACAAAGCGGGCCGAGGGACACACACGTGTACCACATAACGACATATGCACAAACACACCAACGAGCCACCGTCGGGGACCGGGTCGGCTTTAAGTGTTACTGTCTGTTAGGCATAAAGCTCTCGAAGGCGGCCGAAGCGGCGGCGGCTCCACCAAAGGGTTATAAAGCCGTGTTTGATGTTTCCTTAAATTCCTACGCGTTACCTACGCGGCGACGGGAGAGGGCTCAGTGTCGGAACCTGGTGTCTTTACTGTACACGAGAGCGTCGAGACGAGCATGTGTTGATACAAGGTGAACGCCTCGCGGCGGGCGGGCAGCGGGGAGGCCGGGCACGAGCGCTCTCTCGCGGGCGCGGCCGGCGCGGGGACCGACTGGCTCATGGCGACTGGCCTCCCCTCACGACAAACTCCATTCTCCCTCAGGCCATAGCGTAAAATCCAGAGTTTTTGCGCTGGACAGCGCTGTGCCGCATCGCCGCGTACAGGCTGCCCGGTGGGGCGTCGTCCGGCATCGTCCGCTTCCACTTCAACGACTTCCAGAGCAGATTGGAGCCCGGGACCGAGTCCGCAAACGCCTAAGTAGTAGGCAACCTCAGGTCCAGATCGGACCCCTATCCACGCCCAAGCGACTGGCGACAGGACCTTGACGGCAGCAAAGGCCCCGTCGCCGCCCTTGCCAGCCTCACCATACGCGCCAAGGTCCACCGAGCGCGAGTTCGCCATCTCCGCGTCGTCAGGTGCCTGCTTCGCTGCGCCGCCAGCCCCAAACAGGGTAAGAATGCTGAGGAGGATTAAGATGGTGCCAACCACGCCCAGGGCGAATCGGGCCTGGCCCTCATTCGTCCACGGCTCAAAGCAGTGGACGAAAGTCTCGGTGGCGTTGACAACGGAAGTGCGATTGACACATACGACAGTGGTCGAGTTGAGCAGCTCCGCCTCGAGGGGAGTCATGGGACGTTCAGAGAGGTGATCGAAGGAACCCAACCCGCGGCGCGCGCTCTCAGCCGCCATTCATGGATAGGAATTCCATGTCGGGATGTTAGAGGTGAAATTCCTAGGTATTTCCTAGGTTGATAGATGAGAAAAAAGAAGAAGCGACGCCGACAGGGAGAGTGTGAGAGGCGGACCTAAGCCTAAGGAAGGTCCTACATCTCTTAAGGAAGGTCATACACCTCTCTCTCTATTGGTATTACCTCTTTTACCACCTTCACAGACAGACCTTGTTATTGAGAAGAAAATGTCTCTCGGGCGCGCTGCGCGCTACTCGAGTAGTTCATGAGGGGTTGAGGTGCGTGCGAGCCCTGGATGGAGGCCCTGGAGGCCCGGGGGGGGGGGGGGGGGGGGGAGGGCTACCCGCAGGGGGTGGGACATGAACACAAAACACAACCCCGGGCCCAGGTCACACGCTCATCATGCACGGACAGTCGAGAACGGACAGACAGACAGCGCCTTGGAGCACTTGGAGTGCAGTCATTAACCGCACATCCAGGGCCGGGGAGCTCAGAAGCGCACCCAGCGGGCCGGATGATTGGCATCGGGTTGCGGGCAAGAGAGCCCTAGCCCCGGGGGTGCGCGTTCGCAGGGCAAGGGCCTTAAAGTAAACACAGTTCTCCGAGAGGGCTCCGTGTACCGGGTTTCCCCTTAACTGCAGAACGCCCCCTCTACTCGGAGCTAGTGGACACGGACACTACGACACCACCCGTCACGTACACACACGACTGTCTAACGTGTACACTGCCCGGCCTCATCCCCACCTTTCAGGGTGGATCTTCAGTCTGGTTCGGTCTCTTGCTCGCCTTTCGGGCGTCGCCCCACTGCCTCTGCAGTCGTTTTTGATGTCTCTTCTTCGGAGGCGGCCCCTCCGCCCCACCTCCGTCGGCTAGCCTCTCATTGATTTTTTGCTGAAACGTCTCCGCGCTGTGTCGAGCGCCCCGGCTGGTGAGCTTCGGTAAGCTGCCGGGTGACCTCGCTCGGCTTTCGTCCTCCCTGTTCATCCGGCTATTCGTCACTCACACGCAACCCATCTAACAATATGCATCCACGGGGTAAAAGCGCCACGGCTATTCCAGCACCAAAGCTGCAGAGAGTCGAGAATCGCATGGTCTGGCTCCTGCACTTCCACAAAGCGGCGGGGACATCCTTCTCAGAGCTGGCTCTGCTGAATGGCTTGCGAGGCATCCCTGGCCAGAAAGGCAAGCACAGCCACTTGGAGCTGATCAGAACAACGGGACAGCGCGAGCTTGATTGGACCATGATCATTGCAGGCCGCGGCGGCCTGAGCCCCCCGCAGAGCTGCAGCTCAGCTTTCAGAAGTCAGGTGGAAAAAGTCGGCGGCCATACGCTTCACAGCTGGCCGCGCCTGCTCGAAGATCGCGTGAAGCGTGTGAGAAGTGCAGGCACGAGCTTTGTCTCCACCGAACACTGGTTCCCGGCGCTCGCTGCACCAGCCGTGGAATTTTCTCACCTGCGCCAAAACGTGGTGCTGGTGACTTTGCTTCGGGAGCCCATCGAACGACTTTGGAGCTCGTACAACTTGCACGGGCACGCAGGGCGCCGATGCTCACAGAACAGCTCGACGGATGCGACGTGCAGCGTGGAGGAGTGGGCCACGGCAGAAGCAAACATCTACAGTCGGCTGCTGGTCGGCGAGCCCGTAGCCCCGATGCTCGTCACGCACGCATGCACGCAGGCATATGCGAAGCGCGGCCTCTCCGCTCGAGCGGTGCAGCAGGCACGCCAGGCGCTGCAGAAGATCGACTTGGTGCTCACCCTCGACACCTTTATCTCGAGACCGGCGGATAGTGCATGCGCGCTGAAAAAGAAGCTCGGCTGGGCGCACGGCTATTTGCCAAAGCCCAAGGCGACATCTTCGGCAAACAAATCGGACTCAGCCAAGCTGTTGCCGGAGATGGAGCAGCAGCTCAGGGTGCTCAATGCAGCGGATCTTCAGCTCTACATGGATGCCAAGGCCCTGGTGAAAAGGCACCTCGAAGCCTTGGGCTGCGAGGTCCAACCGTTGCGTTCTCTGGCGGCAAGAGTCCCAGCATTTCGTGCTCTGGCCGCGACTGCAGGGCTTGACCGCCCGACGGCTGCGCAACCGATCGCTGCTCGTCCCACCGAGTATGAGTGCGAAATGGCCGACGGCCGGTGGAGGCTTCACACCTCGGATGAGGAGTACGATGAACCACTGCGCCTGAAATCGCGGCCCCGTGGGAAGGAGATGGTGGTGCCGGCAGAGCCGGCGATCTCGGTGGTGATTCCCACGTTTGGCCGACCACGAAGCCTGAACGTTACGCTCACACATCTTCTCGGGCTCAACGTGCTGCATCGCAATGGCTCGGAGATCATAGTTGGTCATGGTCGATCGGAGAGCTTCACGTGGGCGACGAATGGCAGCTGCCGCATCTGTCAGAACAGACGAGTCCGCCACCTGGACATGGCGCAGCTGGAGGCTTCAACAGGGGTTCGCGTGGCAAGCCGCTTCTTCGCGGCGCTCTCAGCGCGCAACGACGTGCTGCTGCACCTGGACGACGACAAGCTCCCCACATCGGAGCTCGTCACCGAGCTGGCTGAGATGGTAGCAAGGGAGCCGGGCTTTCCCGACTACCCGACATGGCAGGCTGCTCCCGGCCTGTATGGACCAAAGTCAACCATGCGTCTGTGCGGGGCGCACGGGGTGTCACGCCTGCCGCCTGAGGACTTCACCGTCTCAGGCCTTGTCACCGAGGTGGCCATCTCTCTGACAAGTGTGGCGGCCACGTCGGCCGCGCTCAACCGGCGCTACGTGCGCGCCTTCCCGGCGTATCAGCCTTTGCTCAACGCCAGTGCGGGCAACGGTGAGGACCTAACTTACGCCCATTTTGTGGCTTCTCTATCCTATCCTATGCGTGGGTTTGGTCATGCATCAAGCCCTCTTTGCGTCGGAATCAAGGCTCATCACGAGAAGAATGGGCAGCTAAGCAGCGTGTGCCGGCAGTATGGCCGCGGGCGCGCCAATAAGCATAGCAATCCGTGCAAGGAGGAATTTGTGGACGTGCCGAGACTCGACAACCGCACAGGAGAGTACAGTCGCGCCAAAGGAAATGCAAATTGTGTCGGCTGCGCCCTCGAATGGGCCCGCTTCCATGCGTTCCGGGACGGCACGTGCGTCGCGCTGTTTCAGATGTCGAGCCCCTACAGCCCCGAAAATTTCCAAAACGTGGTTCGCGGCGCGCTCAGCCAGGGTGGCTCGGCGCTCGCAACAGTTGGCTATCGGATTTCCGACCGCGTTGCATCGGTCAGTGCGGCGCTGCTGCACACGTTTGCGGTGGGCCGGTACGAGCGGTGCGGCTGCGAGCGCCAACGCTTCTACGTGGAGCGATTCGGCATTGTCTTCACACACGTGCCGAAAGCCGCAGGCACGTCCCTGGAAAGCCTGCTGCTGGGCGAAACGCCGGGGCTGTCGGGAAGCCACTCGTGCCACGCAACCATTCGTCAGATGGAGCGCTGCATTCGACCGCAAGCGAACACGAGCACGCCACGGTTTTGGGTCTGGCGCCACCCCCTCAGCCGGCTTGTGTCGATGTATGAGTACGCCCGGGCTGGCGGCAATGGCAACGAGTCCACATACTCGTGGGCGGAGGGGATGAGCTTCGATTTGTTCGTTCGGTGGCTTGAGCAAGCGAGGTCGGCCCTAATGGGCAGCTTGCCCGGAATATTTTCCCCCCAGGCCCTCTGGTCCTCGCCGCCGTATGCGGGCCAGATGCACACACTGCACATGCACTCCCTCGACGAGGATTGGTCGCGTCTACGCGAGCTCTTCCCACGGCTTCCCCAGCAGCCGCTGGATAAACATCGCGTAACAAGGCACGCTCCGTGGTGCACCTATTACAGCAACGCGTCAACGTTGTCGCTCGCCCGCCAGCTGTACGCTGAGGACTTTAGGCTCGTGTCCCCAAAGCGGCTCAGACAGGCAGAGGCATTTGACTGCGGACCGAGGACATCGTCCGCAGACGAGTGACCACTGACCAGCACTTTGCGGATTGATCGCTGCGTCTAGCAACGGGCGTCGATTGCTGCATAAAAATCTACAGGAAAAATCTAATCGACCAAGAAAAAGAAATACACTTGTACAACATGCACATGCACCAACGCTTCATACATCGAGAGAGAGACGAAGGCAAGCTAGGGTCACCAAACGCAGGGCGTGACTGACTGTAGCTGATAGATCTATCTCTCTCCACATGTGCATGCACATGTACATGTGTTGTGCATGCACCAACGCTTCATAGATCATACATCGAACGAAGGCAAAGCTAGGGTCACCAAACGCAGGGCGTGACTGACTGTAGCTGCTAGATCTATCTCTCTGCCAGCGAGGTCTGATTCTGCAACTCACGCCCTCGGTAGGCACAGGGTTGACGTTGACCAGCACAAGGCCCGCAAGATGGCATGCAAATTGTGCCACAACCCACTCATGCCTGTTGGGCAGCCCTGCGTGCGTGGTGCAGCACAGTAGCTCCGGGACGCGAGGATGGGTTAAGGACGGGCGAAGCTTACACACGCCTAGAGCGTCACCCGCCTGGAAGCCTAACCGCCGTAGACCGACCGCGCATCGCTCGCTCTCGCCGAGAAGCTGAGCGTAAGTGCGCCGAATGCCGAATTCGCAGTCGACAAGGACCTCACGATTGCCCTGGCGCAAAGCCTGTCGGATGAAGAAGCTACCAACAGACTCTTCGAGAAGAGGCACACTTGTATCCCCGTGCACGTGACTCAAATTTGCGTCTGGCGACTCGATGCGCGGCACGTGAGCGCCCGCGCCGTGCCTCGCACGAGCCGGGCGCATCTCGGCACGCAGCGCGAGAACTTGCAGTGCAAACGCAACATCTTGCGGAGGGCGACAATGGAGGACCGACGGTTAAATATTACTCGAAGCGCAGGCCGTTTAGGTGGGCCACACACTAAGTTACGCTGTGAGTAGTTTGTATTCACAGATGATCTGAGATTGGGGCTTCGGAGGTGGACGGACGGACGAGCGCGAAAGTAGGCGCGCATCCAGGCGCTCGACGGCTTCCCGGAGGATGGCGCCGCCCTCCCTGCGCTCAAGCAGCAGTTTGCCGACCTCGCCAAGGCGCACGCGCGCTCGCTGCCCGCCAATGCGAGGTACGATGAGCAGCTGGAGGCGTACCAGGCCTACACCTCCGAGAAGAAGCGGCGGGCGGCTGCCGCAAAGGAGCGCGGAGCTCAGAGCAAGGAGCTGGCCTCCGACGAGGCGGAGGCGACGGCATGGCGCCGCGAGTTCCGGAACATGCTGCGATTTGTGTCGGAGCACACAGCCACGCTGCGCTTCGCCATCAACCCCAACACCGGCGCCGAGTACACCGATGAGGAGAGGGGCGAGCTCTTCGTTGACCTGTGGCGCACGGCGTGCATCGCCCTGATGACCGGCATGGCGCGCGACTCGAGCACGGCGGAGTATAAGATTCTCGAACTGCTCGGCCACCCTGTGGTCAAGCCCAACCGCAAGGAGCCGTGGGCGATCCCCGGCAAGGGCTATGTCGACCCGCGCTCCAACCTCTTCACCGTCCTCGACTCGCTGCTCCACGACGACCAGTGGGAGACGAAGCTGACGGCGCTCACAGATGCACGGATGACGTACATGAACGAGTCGTATATGCATCTGCTGCGGATCTACGTGCCCAAGGCGTCGTACTTCTCACGCTTCTACGCGCTCGGCGTCTGGTGCAGTGTCTTGCAATGGAACGAGAATGTCGGGCGCGCTGTCCTCGGCCACAAGTGGGTCCTCGGCAAGTCGGGGCAGCTGGCAAGCGACTCGGCGCGCTGCTGGTACAAGCGGCCGGTGCGGGCAAAGCAGACTGCCCTTTGGCAGGCCTCGGGCTGGGAGGCCTATGCGGCTGCTGTCGCAAAGCCGCCTCCACCACAAAAGTGGGTGCAGGCGGCGTGCCCGCGGTGCACAGAGATGCTGCAGGTCCGGATGCCGGCCGGCCTCTCGTCCGTGTCCTGCGCTGCTTGCCGCGGCGTGTTTGCCATCCAAGCGTCGGCAACGGCGCTTGGGATAGCAACTGGCGCTGGTGCTGCGCCTGCGGCTGCTGCCACGGCCGAGCTTGCAGCCACAGCGCCGCCGCTCATGTCGTACGCGTTGGGCGCGCGCAAGGCGATTGCGGTGTACCCCATCGCCGGGGGCGCCGCCGCCGAGCAGAAGCCGCCCGCAGCGGAGTCGTCGGCGAGTTCGTCCGATGGCTCGCCGTCGCAGGCAGCAGATGGCGGTGAGAGCGGCGAGAAGGCAGGCGGGTCGGGTGGCGCGGCTCTGCCCGACCTTCATCCGGCGGCCCTTGCAGCCGCTGAGGCGGCTGCCGCTGCGGCCGGGGGGGTCATGAAAATGCTGGTGGGACCGTTGCGCGAGCACCTCGCGGCTCTTCTCGGCCACAAGCCGATCGGCGACCGACCAGCACTGCGCTTGCAGTTGCAAGAGCTGCTGCCGCGCACGGCAGAAGCGGACGCTGTCGGCCGCGCGTCTCTCTCAGCTGCTGCAGCCGCCACACTGCATACCGGATCGTCGCCCCTGCATCCAGTGCCGTACTCGGGGAGGAAGGGGATCGAGCCGCGGTTCCCAGCCACTTTTGCAACCTCCACTCTGCAGGGCTTCTCCGAGACCCTCCCACGCGCCGAGATCTCTGCGTCAGCGCTCCCGCTCTGCGGGTATGTTGTGCCGCTACGTCTGCTGCCGGAGCCGTACTCCCTTCCATTGTCGCAGCGACAGCGCCGTCAGAGGCAGCCGGGGGCGCCAAAGTGGACGGCCGGGCGCCGAGCCGAGCACGCCGCTGATCTGGCAGCCGGCCGCGAGCCGCGCGGGCTACCGCAGCCCGATCCGAAGGCGGAGCAGCCTGGCGGGGCAAGTCGTCGCAAAGGGAAGAGGCAGCGACTCGAGCTCACGTGCCTTCACAATGTCGTGGGCTGTTGCGGCTTGCCGCATGTCGGCGGCAGGCTCCCACAGCCCACGACGGCTCTCTGCCCCGACTGCGAGGAGGAGATGTACCCGGAAGGCATGCCCATCGGCATTGACCGCCTGCCGCCCGCAGAGGGGGGGAGCAGCGATGCGGAGGATGGCATGGAGGTTGATGCGGCGCCTCGTGCGACACCGACTCCGCCGAACCCGCCCGCCTCATCGCGTCCCGCGATGCCGCCGCCTCCCTCCATGCCGCCGCCTCCCTCCATGCCGCCTCCCTCCATGCCTCCGTCAAAGCCGCCGTCGGGTATGCCGCCTCCCTCGACGCGTCCTCCTCCGTCCAGCTCTATGCCGTCTTTGCAGTCGCTGCACGCAGCCGGACCTTCCTCTGCCCACGCCTGCTCGACTGCCACCGCCGGTGCTTCCTCCGCTTCCTCTGCTCGCGCCTGCTCGACTGCCACCGGTTCCGCCGGTGCTCCCATCGCTTTCGATGGGGCCGAGCACTGTGACGTCATCCCCAGGAGCGGGATACGGCCCATTGTCGAGTCGCGTCTTTCGCATGTGCCCCAGGTGCAGGCATACGCGCGGCTCGAGCGACTCGGTTGGCGACGTGGCCAGGCCAACGGAGACGGCAACTGCGCTCAGCGATCTGTGATGCGCTCGATCGATCGAATCTCGGCGGAGGCGGCGGCAACCACCCCAGCCTGCGCTCGGATTGCGAGGGAGCGCAACGCGGTCGTCGATCGAGTCCTTTCGATCACGGAGACGGACGGCGTGCGTGAGCGGGACGCGGAGCTAGGCATCTCGCTCACGCAGATACGCGAGCACCTCTTTGCGAGCACCTCTTTGGCGCGGGAGGCGCTCAACAGGTTTCGCACACCTGGCTACTGGGCCTCATCTGGTCGCGCATTTGCTTTGTTTCTGTGGGGGCTGGCGGACCTTATCGACAGGCCGATCATCGTGATCGAGCGCGACTTAGTGCAGGGCACCGTGCTCGAGCCCGTGTGGGTCTACCGCGCTCGGCAGGACCTGTTCGGTCCCAGTGCGAGGCTCCGGAGGGACAACTACGGGCTCTGTGCTCAGATGACTTTTGACGAGGTCCTTGCCATGCTTGCCGCCTGGCAGCGCAAGGTGGTGGATGGGGCGGGCGCAGCAGCGTCACGAGCCCAGGACCCTCCCTTTGCACTTGTCGAGTTTGGTGCGGTACACTACAGCCCTTTTGTGTTCAGTCTCTAAGTACGGTTACAGGTCTCGTACAGTGTTCTATAATGGCATGTTTGAGAAACATTAGTACACGTCGACCGACCGACTGTGCGTCTCTCGATCTCACCGCTGGGCACGGAAACCAGTGTACCCATGCGCGGTGCAACGCGCTATGGCCACGTGATCGCACGTGCAGCTGGGCTCCGGCCAGCGGCATCGGATTGCCGCGACTACACAGTCTGGCAGGCGAATGCGCACGCCTGCGCCGAGGTGCCCGTACTTCATCGCGATAAATTGTCGGTAGAAGACATACCTGGCAGATCGGTGCAGGCCCGCCTCGTCGTAGCCGAGTTGGATCTCATTGGCGATGATGTCGTCTCGAGCCTGCGTGGTGACGAGATGCGTGCCGTGAGGCTGTGTTGAAGAGGGTGGGCCAATTGCGAGGGCGCGGACGAGGCTGGGGGCAGAGGCGTGGGGCGGGGCTGTGCGAGGGCGCGCCTGCATGTCGTCAGAGAGGAGCTGGAGCATCTCAACCATCGGGCATGTGGCCGTGTCGCCGTCGCCGATCAGCGTGTCGCAGCAAGCGCAGCGCACCTGCCGCCGCACCACCAATGGCGCGCCGGGCGCCGACCTCACTGTGAGCGTCGTCGGGGGCTCACGTCGTCGGTCCGCCTCGACATCTGGATCGACGTCGGGTACCCTGGCATAATGACGCATCGACTCCTCCGGGAGCCGCGCAGTGGGAATGCGGCGCAGGAGCTCTCGTGCTAGCCAGAGGGCGCCCTCAGGGTCCTGCGCCACTAGATCGTCCACCTGCCGCTCGCGCTCGGCTTCGCCAGCTGCGAGCTCAATGGGCCTGGCCATGTTGGACCTCAAGGCTAGCGTGCCAGTCGGGGCCGTGTCTGCCCCGGACGCGGGGCTCGAGGCGCTGGTGCGGGGAGTTGGCCGGGGCGGAGCGGGCGTCGGCATGGCGGGGCTCTCAGCCCCGCCAGTCTCAGCTGCAGCGTCGGCCCCGCGAGAGCGAAGCAACTCTTCTAGGCGCGCCCTGGAACGAGCGCGCCGCGCCGTAGCGTCGGCTGCAGACTCTTTCGCACCGTCTGAGGCACCCATGGTCATACCCGCAAGAGCAGTCTCCGACAAGTCGCAGTCGAGGCAGCGCAACACGTTGCAAGCGCCACATCTGTACGCGCCCTCGTACGACTGATTGAAGACGTGCGGGCAAAGCACACATTGCGCGAAGCCGTACATGAAATTTGCGGAGACGACGTCCATGATGTGCCCGTCGGGGCACTTCACCACCGATCCGTCGTCAGAGTCCTCGTCCTCGTCCTCGTCCGACGGAGGAGCGTCGCGGATGGAGCCGCCCGCGCCCGCGCGGCTAGAGCCTGAGTCGCTCTCGGTGCCGCTGCCACTGCCCGACTCGGATGCCGAGGTACTACCGCTCCCAGATGCGTCGCAGTCGGCCGAGTGGTAGTCCGCCTCGGATTCCGACGCCGATTCGGAGGACATCGTGCACGCATTGCGCCCTCGCAGCCGCTAGAAACTTTGCCCCCTGCTCTGCGGCGCGCGCCCGGCGGTCGAGAATTGAGGCTGTTTTCAATAGAGGAAATGCACGCGATGTCGATTATGCCTGCAGGGCATCTTTAAAAAGAGACGAAACGCTGCAATGGCACGCGACGGCAACGATGCAGGCACGGCGTCCCTCCTCGCCTCATGTCGTGTGGAAACGGGACAACCCGGAGTACGGCGTCGAAACGCATGCGGGCAACCACTTGTCCGAACCACCGCGTGTCCCGGTCCACCGTGTCCCTCCCTCCATTCACACTCTCCCAGTCCTTTCTGGTCCAGTGCCCGTCTTCTCCGCCCGCCGTCGGGCCGGTTTCCCTGGCTGTTCCAGGGCCTCGACACCTCACATCCTTGGCACATCGAGGTTGCCGAGAGCCAGCGGCGGCAGGCAACAGCCGATAAGGCTGTATCAGAAGACTGCTGCTGCTGGCTTGAGCAGTGACTCAATGCGCGTCAGAATGGAGGTGTGCGTGTGCTATGTATGTCGCGGAGCTACGTGTCGCGGGCAGTGCTGCCATGTTGGCCTGCATGGTGGCACTCGTTGTTCGGCGCATCACCCAAGACACCGAGGGCAGAGAGAATGATGCAACAGTGCCTCATGCTGTCAGAGGCTGGCTATGCTTGCCTGCGACACGTAACCTAGGCTCATCATGTAATGTGTGCATGTGCTGCGCAAGAGCTATTGGCGGTATGGCCTGGTGTTGGCCTCAAGAGCATGGCTAGTACTCTTGTCTTCACGAGGCTAGGCTATATGCTATGTGTTGAGCTCGTCAGCGCGCGCGCTTAAGGTGTCAATCTCAATCACCTGTTGTTGAGCCCTAAGAGCTGGGCTATTGCTCTTCTTGAGGGCTTAGGTTGAGGTAGGCTCCTATGGACGCGCATGTGTGTGCTATGTCATGTCATGTCATGTCATGTGTGTGTTGGTTGGAGTCTAGAAGCAAAGGATAGCTTGTCGATGTGAGTGCAAGCACAGGCCCAACGCTGCTGCTGTCCATCAGCATAGTTGGGCTTGTGACTTGGCTCGCACCGACGACCCGATGTCTTGAAGTCGGTGATAGAGGAGTGTATGTGTATCCTGCCGGTTGATCCATGGTCTGGTGTGGTCTGCCGTCAGCGGGATCACTGGACGCTGAGTCAGCAGTTGCAGGCGAGACGCTCGCGTGCGTGAAGGCATGTCATTGGAGATGAGGTGGATGATAGCGTGCTGATGTTCTGCTTGCTTATCAGGGAGATGGTGGTGAAGCGTGTATGTCTGTTGTTCTGTTACTGTAAGCTGTTGTGATGCTGTTGACTGAGATGAGCGCATGTGTTGGTGAAGCTGGGAGAGGTGGATGCGCGGGCTAGCGCAAATAGGATCGCGGGTGTCCGGCATGCTCATCGGACTGCATAGGCATTAGTTGAAAGCGTTATGGCGGTTGCCAAGCTGGCGGCTGAAGATGCGAGGTCCCCGCCAGCAAGGCCTTGAAGGCGGTGGCTAGGCGGCGTCCCGCCATCGCAGAAGGTGTGCAGTGACCACAGCTCTAGGCCCAGCCATGGTGTGCATTAAAGCTCGAGCGGTAAGTGGTTGATCTGATCATGGCTAATGTAGATGTACATGCAAACGTAATGCTTCAAAATTCTTGTAGTTCGGGTTGCTGCAGGCACATGGCCTTGAGCGCGTTACATCAAGACCGGAACATCATGCTGACGCATGAAGCGGTCGGCCAGTCTACGCTCGCTCATCTGCAGCGAGTCGTACGACCCAAACGAGAGCCTTGCCTCGGCGCACTCGCACAGCGTAAGCAGAGCCCTCCTCGCGGATGGCCTTGACAGCACCAGAGTCTGGTGTGTCTGACGCAAACGTTGGCCAGATTGTTGGCTTGGTGGCCAAGAAGGTCCAAGCTGCTGACTGTATGATGCCCCCCCGTGCTGCCTGTTGCGTTGCTGGACTATCTTCGACGCTGACGTCAGCCACGCTCTGTGTGGCTGTCACTGCTTTCTGCTGCGCCTGTGTAGCGATAAGGCGTTCTGCGGCGTGTTTGTGCTCGTCTCCCAAAGAGCTTAGCGGAACCCATGATGGCACCCAAGACACCCGAGCCTCTGGAGTTGAAGGACCCATACGGACCTCGAGCACTGCCTGAACATGGTCCCATGTGCAAGGACCAGGATAGCGAGTCTCAAGGTGAAGATCAGGTCTCTGCTCCTGAAGCATGTGGCAGCCGTATTTCCAATTTCGACATCGATCCCAGGACACATACCGCGGGACACCAAGACCCCAGGACCCCAGAACAAAGCTACATTCTGGGGTCCACAGGGGAAGTTGAGGTTGGAGGTCGCATGAGTAACGCAGAGACCAGAGTGTGGTGGTTCCTATAGCCCAGCATGCAGCAACCCTTTCCATGACCAAACAAAGCCAGGCGCTCTCTCAACTCTCTTCTCTGCCTCTTTTCTTCAAGGAGTGCCATCCGGCGGTGTTGTCTACAATAAGTACGCAGCAAGGTGGACTTACGGGGGGAACCACGGTTCCCCTCCACCCCTCCGGCCTCCGGCAGCCCACTCCGGGGGGTGTTCAAGTGAACGAACAAAAGCAAATGCAAAAAGCGGGTCATCTGTCACAGGAGTCAAAGAAATCGAGACGGCCAGACCGACGACCACCCGGTTGTCTGACTCGCTGCGCATGACATCGCGACCCATGTGGCACCCACTCGCAGGCCCGCCGTGGAAGAAGGCAAGCCACTCCAGCCGCATTTCGTTTTCGTTTTCCTCTGTCGACTTCCAACGAATGAGTGATAATCTGAGCACGTGGATGTCGACGCTGTCAACTTTTGATCGAGAAGGCGAGCCACTCTTGCACACCGCAGTCAGACAGCAAGCCAGCCAACGCGTAATCAGCAGCATCATCGAGCAAGATGTACACTCAGCCTGCATGCGTGACGCCATTTCCCGATCGGCCATCCATCATGCCGCTGCTCGGACCGATCCCAAGAGCATACAAGTAATGGAAATGTTGCTCGCTGCGTGTCCTGAAGCAGCGAGGGTCGAAGATGACTTCGGCGCGCTACCACTTCACGTCGCCTGCGAACAGATGTGTGCGCAAGCAGAGATGGTGATGCTGTTGCTCAGAGCATATCCGTACGCGGCCCGGTGCTGGGCTATCGTCGACGAAGAAGATCGGCGGCAACTCCCTCTGCATATGGCAGCACACACGATCAAAGGGTCCGCACGCGCGGTAATCATGAGCGTGTTGCTCGACGCTTTTCCCGATGCACAGCATGTGAGAGACGATTATGGCAAAACGGCGCTCGAGTATCTGCTAACCGAGGCTCAGCCATGCAGCGACAAAGGCACGCAGTCCGATCACGTGCACAAATCGATCGCCAGTACTAGCACGTCGTGTGGGTTCAGATATGAAGACATCTTGGGCCTACCTTCTGACTTTCCGCTGGCCAATCTGGAAATGAAAATCTGCCACACTGACACAGGTGAATCCGTCTTAGAGGGATCCTATTGCATTCAAGCCCCCTTCACCGTGACTCCTGGATACGTGGCGAAAGTTGCTCAGCGGACACAGGTCATCGCTCCAACTGTCGCCAGATGGGCCTACGGCCCAAAGTGTATCGCGGTCTATTTGAACAAAGATGGTGAATCTGTCTGGCTCAATTCTGGATGGTGGCTCAATTACGGGTACAACAGTAGTGAAACTCTCAGGAACCTTGTGAAAAGCTTTGCGAAACAGAATCTGCGGCTTTGTCTCTGCGATGACAATGCGTCGCACGCCGAGCTCCAAGCCTTCATGCACTGGGTGATTCACGATCGCCGTGTCCAAGTGTGCAAAGATGGAAATCTCTCTCACGACCTCTCAGGTAACTTTCACTGTTGGATCAGTTTCACGCAGATGTGCGGCACTTGCCAGCGATTCTTCGAAAGAGTTGCATCTATGTACCCAACCATTCGTGTGTCGATAGAGCGTCGAGTGGCTGGTCGTTGGCAGCCTGGCGCACCCCAAATGTGATCGGCAAGGACAAAGCTAAGTTGTAGCATTGGGTCTCAAACGGTAGGGGTTGGGAGACGGATCGTGGAGGGCAAACTCGGCTTTGCAAACAACATGCAAGGTAGTAAATACAGCCGTATTTCCACTTTCGACATCGATCCCAGGACACATACCGCGGGACACCAAGACCCCAGGACCCCAGAACAAAGCTAAGTTGTAGCATTGGGTCTCAAACGGTAGGGGTTGGGAGACGGATCGTGATTCCTATTTTGATTTATCACACGGTGTGTGGCCGAACGTGCAACGTCTACGGCTTTAACATTAAGCCGTTTCGCCGGCAGAAAAAGTCAGAAAACATAATTATACGCAGTGGACAGTGCATTGCTCGACTGCTGTGCCGACTGCCGTGTCGCGTGTGGCTCATCACACATCAGGAGCGGCTCTGTCCACAGCCGTACAAGTGCAAGTGGCTCTTTCAACTATCTTTTTACACACAAGATCCCGAAATGTGGACGAACGCGTAACGGCGAACGGCGCGAGGCCTCCGGCGGCACGCGCGGCTCATGGCGCGGCTTTGCCAAATGGAACACGCCCCATCACGCGACCACGTAGAGGGAGGAGGAGTGCGCTGAGGGTGGTACATTATAGATCCTGTGGCATGAGACTGTCCCGCTCGCCATGCGCCCGCGGCTGTGGTGTGGCGATTGAGTGAACGCACGAGAGAGGGGTGGAACGAGCCGTAACCCAATCCCAAGCCTAACCCAGACTAACCCGAGACTAACCCGAGACTAACCCGAGACTAACCCGGCGCTACCCCGCGCTGCTCCGGGGCATACGTTAGGATGGGTTAGTGTCGGGTTAGTGCCGGGTTAGCGTCGGTTATGGTAACCCGTTCTAACCCGTGCTGACCCGTGCTGGGTGGGACCCAGGGCTAACCCGCGCTTACTGAAAGACTGGTTCGTGTGTGCCGTGTGCGGGGGCCCTCCCTTGTCACACAGTGTGAGGTAACACCTACCTACCTACTACCACGGGGCCAAGGCGCAGCACCTGGCAGACGGAGTCGGGACGCTCCCGCACGCGTGCGGCGGGAGCGCCCCACGTGGATCGATCCAAGCTTGGGGGTAGGAGGAGCCAGGGCCACCAGACAGTCGAGCGTAGAGAACAGCTGACGTGTCGTGGTGCCCGATTACTCCAACTTGGGCTGGCGGCATCCTCGACCCGCTCTGTGTTCATCCAGCGGGTTTACCTGGAGACGCCAACCCAGCCTTACGGCCGCTCGAGATCGACTTCTGCCTTAGGGCGATTGACTCCGTGAGTGTTGACCTCTGGAGCAGACCGATCAGAGAGCGGCCCGCGGGGCGCGATTTGACTGGTGGCTAGAGCAGCACCAAGGTGGTCATGGGTGCCAATTCCAGTGTCAAGAGGTAGGCTTCCCGCACCAGTGCAGGTAGTGACACGAGAGGGCTCCAACAGCAGGCGGTTAGAAGACGAGACTACTGCAGCCGAGCCCTCCGTCGCCTCCCCCGGGTCTTTGCGTGCCGATGCTGGGCGGCTCCGGGCTGTACAGGGGAGGGGGATACTGGTCACCATGGGGAAATGGTGGCAACTGTCAGATTTTCATTTCAAGGCTCGAGGCCGGGGGTACCTACCTATTGCAGGGCCCTCTCTTTTGGGCCAAACAAGACCAACCTACCTACGGCTTTACCTAATCTGCGAGTCTAAATAAATAAATAAAACGGACACCTCTACTAGGAGATGGGTAAAAAGGAACAGGTCCCCCCTGCGGTCTTTGTGCAGGGTTCTTTGTGGGTGTGGTCGGCGGCTAGCCGGGGTCGTCCTCCCGATGGGGGACTAGCACTAGCCGTCTTCCACATGGTCCCTCGGTCTGGGAGGGGCCAGCCAAAAAAAAACTGTTCAGTTTTCAAAGGCAAAAACGCCGGCGTACGCCCTCCCCTCACACTGACACTTCTCCCCTATTCCCAACTTTAGGTTGCGCACGTCTCCCAGCGAGCTAGGATCTCCGCTTTTTCTCCCCTAGTCATCCGCCCGCGCCGCGCGCCTCTATGGGCGTCTAGTGCAGCCACTGACAGAACTATTCCCGAGGAATGGTCGACGTCTCGCCTGAAGTCGGGTGGGCTCGCGCACTGCTTAGCCCTAGGGGAGGTGTGTGTGTGAGGTGGTGGAATGGTAAGGTTTCAGGCCACAGGGGTGGGGGATTTGGGGGATGAGTCAGGAGCCAGCAGCCTTCCTACTGGACCTGAGTTCTCAGCTCTTCCGCCCGACGGGGTGGTCCCTTGGATTCGGGCCCCGCTCCCTTTTCCTGCGCCTGGTCTGTCCCTGTCATGAGTGTGTTGCGAGATGCAGAGCGGTTAGCTGGAGCACAGAGCTGGAGCACTGTCTGGTTAGGCTGGAGAGCTGTTAGGTACTGTTAGGCTGGGGCACAGAGCTGGTTGGGCTGGAGCACAGAGCTGGTTAGGCTGCTGGTTAGGCTGGGGCACAGGGCTGGTTAGGCTGGAGCTGTTGGAGCACAAAGCTGGTTAGGCTGGAGCGCGGGCGGTGCGGCGGCCGGCGAGGGCAGCGCGGTAGGCGAGAGGCGGCCGCGGGGCGTCGAGTGGCGCGATAGGAGGGTAGACTGGCCGTGGGGGGGCGCCGCGTGACCTCGCAAATAAGTGATAAATATTGGTTTATGAGGGGCCAGTTTGTACGCATTGGCAAATCGAGCCTGGGGCGTGGCCTAGTTGGTGCAGCGTTCGGGTCGGGGACGTTTTGGTCGTTGGTTCGAGCCCAGCTGGTGCAGTTCGTAGTCGCGCAGCGACGCGGGCGTGCGGGTGCGCGGCAGCCTCGGCAACCGAGGCGACAGTGGCGAGCAGGGGCGAGCAGGGGCGAGCAGGGGTCAAAGCAGTGCGGCGCGCCGGATTTTTTCGATGGGCTCGGTCCGTGGGCGTGTCAGGAGGCGGCCGGCTGGGAGAAACTTGCGAAAAACTCCCAGGCCGGCCCAGGTGGTGGGTGTGTCACGGAGGCGGCCATTGGCACGCGCTCCTTAGTAACCGGGGTCAAGTTTTTTTGGGAGGGGCCAGCCAGTGTCAACAGACGTCAGACCCCCTATCCGGCTTGCAGCCGGAACCCAGAGGAGGCTCGGGAAAAGAATTTTACATGCAATTCGGTACCGCTAGTAAGAGTCCCGCACTGGCACTAACACGGGTACACCTCTTTTAACCTATCTCTGGACTCCGCGGGCAGGTTCAGACGGGCCTTTCCCTCTACCTCTGCGACGCCAGCCCTACCTCTATCCCTCACCCGGCCCTCCGAGCCGATATTTCAGTCATCGCAACACCTTCATCCCACAACCACCTCCACATCCCCCGCCTCCTGATCGACGCTGGTCAGCTGCGCAGCTTGGTCGCCCGGGGCCGCGAGGAGGAACGAGCCCACGACGCCAAACTCTGGAATCGAGCCGAACGGCAGCCTACGACACAGCGAGGGGGCGAGTCAGCGCGGGCGACCGGGAGCTTCGGGGAGAGCAGTGCCACTGGGGAGAGGCTGCCTGCCCGCGTTCTCGAAAGGGTTGAATCTCTTTCCCGACACGGCCCGCTGCACAGACAGCTGGCCAGCAGCGCTCAGCGTGACTGCACCTAGCGCCGGCGCCTCGAGCGTGGCCTGGCCTGGCTTTGGAAGCGCGCGCTCCAGCTTGGCGAGGCGCGAGTCGATGGCGGAACGCTTGCCGCGATCGCTCTCGCCCGCCCGCTCTCTGCGCAGCCGCTCCGCCAAGGGCATCAGCCGCTGCAGCTCAGCGCTCCTCCACGCCTGCGTCGAGCAGTAGAGGCGCGTACCGGCAGGAAGGCCTGCGTCCGAAGTGGTCGGAGCGCCTAGCGACTCATTACTGATCATAATTCATCGTTCATCATGGCCGGACCGCCCGTGCAGCAAGTTGGCCGTGGCGCCTTCGGCGGAGGAGCAGACGCCGTCCGGTAGGTCGATGCACCACACGACGAGCGCCTCGATGCTGGAGAGCTGGAGCATGCCCCACGCGACGCCGCTCGCCTTGGTGCCGAGCCGCTCCGACCGCGTGAAGAGGCGCCGAGCCTGCGTTCGACGGAGCGGCTCGTCGCTCATGGGCTGCCGCAGAGGCTCGTCGAAGAACTCGATGGTGAGAGGAAAGCTCAGCCGGGAGCCCGAGCCCGCCCACTCGCGCCCCAGCCACGCAGGAGGCTGTGGCCGGCCACCGCCCGGGGTGAACATGGCGAGCGGCGGTCCGAGCAGTGCTGCAGCGTCGGCCGAGGAGGGCCGGCCGATGCTCAGTGAGAGCTGCCACGCCGTGTCGACGAGCGAGAGGCACAGGAAGGGTGGGAGGAGCATGTCCGGTGAGCAAGACTCTATCACTTCTGCTCTGGGAAAGCTCGCGCGCGAGCGCGCCCCACACTCCTGTGGCTGTCGGCCGGGCTGAATGAGGGCTGAGAAAAATGCACGGGCCCTCAGCGGAGCTGGGAAGAGGACCGCCGCAAGCGGCGTGGCGCGGGTCGGTTGTGCATCCCTCCGGGGGCCCCTCTGCGCCGGGGAGGCGTTGTTGGAGGCTAGGACGCAAGCGTCCGTCGCCCTTTTCAAACTCGGGGCCCACTCCGCTACGGCCTACGCTCCGACCCGAATTTGGAGGGCCTGAAAAGTTTAAGGTGTTGCTGCGCAAAAGGGGTCGGACACAGGGCGCAGCTCATGCTAAGAGCTAGAAGGGGAGCTAGAGAGAACGACTACCCTGTCCCGTTATTGCGTACACCAACACCACAAAGCTCTCTCTCTCCTGTCCTCACTCACTCCAGGGGGGTCACAACTACTGAGTCCCTCGAGTTGCCGACCGAGATGATATGGTGTGGCTCGCCGCTCTCGAGCCAGCCGAGCAGATGGAAGTGAATCTGCCCCCTCCCCGCCGCTCCCTGGTCCCGGAAGCGACGGGCCCAAGCAAACTCCATCACGTAGTAAAACACACTGATGCCGAGCGCCGGTACGAGCACCTCCTCAATGTAGGTCTTGGCACGCTGTTCAAAGTACAGCAAGCGGATCTCCTCCTGCTCCGCAAGGAGGGTGGCAAAGGTGTGACGAGTCCCAGCGCTGGCTGTGCAGCGACCGACCGGGCAGGCGGCGGCGGCGCGGACCGTGAGGTTGTACTTGAGGCTGCCGCCGGTGGCTTCGGTGAGGACCGCCTTTGGAGGTAGGGAGGGGGCGGTGGCGGTGAGGGAGGCTGCGGTGAGGGGCGGTGGCGGTGAGGGAGGCTGCGGTGAGGGGCGGTGGCGGTGAGGGAGGCTGCGGTGAGGGGCGGTGGCGGTGAGGGAGGCTGCGGTGAGGGTAGCGGTGATGGCGAAGGGAGGGGAGTGGCGAGTGGAGAGGTGGCGGGGCGGGGAGAGGCCAGAAGGCGAGGGGGAGGGTGGGAGGCGGCAGGGAGGGAGAGGCGGTAGGCGAGGCGGGCGGCGGGGCGGTCGGCAGGCTGCAGGGAGAGGCGAGGGGGTGTCTTGTCCGTGTGTCCCTGTCGCCATGTGTGCCGCCAGCATCTGTCCTGCGTCCACCCCGCGCCGGTGAGCCCGTCGAGTCTATCTATCGCAGGACACGCGCCTTTGGGATGGACTTGTCGCAGACGAAGCGGACGACCATCGAGCGGCCCGCCGCGCCCCCCGGGCTCGATCCGAATCCGCAGCGTGTCGTCCCCAGCGGCGGTGCTGCGCGGGAGGCGGCCGCGGGCACGCTGGGCTCGATCAGCGGCTTCCCTCAGTTGCTCCGTCCGAAAGCACGGATTCGGCGGCCGTTCGTGGCTTCAATTTTACGGATGTCTTGGCACCAGCTGAAGGCTTGCCCGGCCGACATCGCCGGATTCGTGCACGGTATTCGGATTTTGGCTATTTGCTCGTGTGGGGGTATATCGCAGATTTGTCAATGGTACCGCGTCTGCGACGCGGGCGCCTTGCGGGCAGAGCCCTTAGCCACCCTTTTATCTTGCGCGGTCAAAACGGAAAAAGAATTCACCACTACGGACAGCCGGCGACGGACCTTTAGAAAAGAAATAAATAAATAAAAGAGACAACCCAAGGTCTAATTCAGCCGAATTCGCAACCCCTACGCGGGATTCTCTCGTGGTCACTTGCGCCGGCGCAAGTGACCACGCACGAGTCAAAGTGGGACGCGGCCGCGCCCTTTGGAGGGCGGCTGACTGCGCGTCAACGATGGATGCGCGGCTAACGCGTGCCTCGGCGCGGAGAGAGCACAGCACTGGCGTCGAGACCGCTGCAGACGGTGGCGTGGACGCGACGATGGCAGGCAGCAGCGCGGACGTGACGATGGCAAGCAACGCCGCATCTTCGTCGATACGTCTATCGGCATAGGTAGTATCCGTCGTTCTCGCCTCCCTAGACAGAACTGGACCCGCGCTCGCTCTCTCGTGTGAGATGGGTAAAATCACCGGTAAGCGGTAAAATTTCACCGTGCGCTCTTTGCTTTCTCTTCTACTCCCTACTATCATCTCGTCCCCGTCCTACCACGTAGAGACACTTCTCGGCTCGGCTCTAAAAAACAAATCCCGCTCGTTGGAAAAACTCTACAGCCCCTTCCCCTCCCCTTTACCCGTCGCCAGCACCTCGCACACCACATCCAAGCCGCCGCCGCCCTCCTCCTTCCGCACCGACACCACCGAGGCGTAGCGGAGGGGCTCGCCCGTCCCGGCGAGCACGAGCCGCCCGCCCGCCAGCCACTTTTCGACGGCGACCGCCAGCCTCGGCGCCCAGCCTCCGGCGCGCCCTCCTGCCGCCATCGCCTCCCAGTCGAGCCCGCGCAGCACCTCGTTGAAGACGAGCGTCTC
Source organism: Emiliania huxleyi CCMP1516 (assembly GCF_000372725.1). Lineage (NCBI taxonomy): Eukaryota > Haptophyta > Isochrysidales > Noelaerhabdaceae > Emiliania > Emiliania huxleyi. The sequence goes on along the minus strand of NW_005201269.1, from coordinate 168,370 downwards.
GCCGACCGCCTGCTCCCACCCGTCGTACGCCACCTCCCCTGCACCCGCCGCCGGCCGCCGCCCCTCGAGCCCCGCCGCCGGCACGACCACCTGGCCGGGCTGCGGAGGCGCGCGTGCGCCGAGCACAAGCCGCGTGTCGCCGTCGACCAGGCGAGCAAAGAGGGATCGCCACTGCGGGCCCGACCAGGCGAAGAGCGCGAACGGCGTCAGCGGCCAGTCCTCGGCAACCAGCCTCCGCCGGACGAGGAGCGGCGCCGCGGAGGCGGCGCACACGGCGATCGCGCACCACCAGCCGGGCGAGCCGAGGGGGACGGACGAGCCAAATCCGAGGCAGTAGGTGCCCAGGTTTGGCAGAAAGTAGAGCCCGATGTCCAGGCTCTGCACCGCCGCGATGCCGACGTGCAGCATGCACGACACCGCCGCGAGGAGCGGCCGCAGCGCGAGCGGCAGCAGCAGCGCGGCGGGCACCAGCGCGCACTCAAAGACGAGCGTGAAGGCGGAGAGGGTGGCGACGAGGAGCGGGTGGCGCACGAGCAGAGCGCTCGCCCGCGGGAGCAGCGGCCCGCCCTCGCGGATGGGCAGCGAGTTGTACTGCCGCAGGATGGACGCGAGGGTGGAGGGCTCGGCCCAGGCAGCAGCGCCGCCCGCGACGTGTAGCTTGGCAAAGCCGCTCGAGGCCACAAAGTGGACGCACACGCCGAGAGCGACGCCATGCGCGAGGTGCGCGGGCAGCAGAGCAAGCGCCCAGGCAGAGTACAGAGACGCGTGGTCTCGGTGCGAGTGGGTGCAGGAGGTCTCTGCGAGGACGTAGAGTGAGTGCCACGCGGCAGCACCGAGGCGAACCATCCACACGTCGGGCCAGGCGGCCGCGGTGATCATCGTCAGCGGACCGGCGCGGCACAGCGTGTAGTACATCGGCCGCCGTCGCAGAGCGAGCACGGCGGACGCCGGAAGCCACGAAGGGCAAGTCACGATGGGCGCATCATCCGTTCTGGCGTAGCCGACGTGCCACCAGCGCAGCCAGAGCAGCATGTTGATGAGAGCCGTCGTGAGGTAGAAGACGCGCAGCATGGTGAGCGGGAAGCGGCGACCATGGCGTGTGTGTGTGTGTGTGTGTGTGGGAGCGCACGAATTCTTTTCCGTAAAATTCTTTTGCGTTCGAACCTGTCAACCATTGAAGAGAGAGTGCCTTTTGGGAAGAGCCGTCGCCCCATGCATGCGGAGGGGGCGCCCGTTTTCTTGTTGTTCCGTTGTCGATTGATAGAGAGATTTTTGAGAACCAACAACAAATCACGACTGAAAGAAAGAAAAACACAGAAACAAGGGAGGGTAACAAATCACAGAAAGAAAGAAAGAAAGAAAACAGACAATCCAAGGGAGGGATGGGAGGACGGCACGCCGCCACCACACAGGGAGAGATTTTAGGTAACAAATCAAAAAGAAAGAAAGAAAACGTACAACCCGGCTCACGCGCCTCGAGCTGACCATCTACCGCACTGATCACTTCCGCCCCCTCGCTCCCAACCCATCCACCTCGCCTCGGGCCGCAGAAAGAAAGAAAACAGACACCAAACGAGGGATGGGACGAGGACAGGGTCCCCACCTGCACGAGCAGGATTTTGGAAGAACGATCAGGGGGACAGGTGGGGCTCTCCTGCTCCTGACAAGGGACACGACAGGCTCGCAGCGCGGTGCGCGGTGGACTCCCACATCCACTGGCGGTCTCATCTCAGTCTAGCGACCTGCCTCCAGCTTGTCGCTGGCAGTCTCTCCTACCACAGGCACACTGACACAGGGGTGGCAGGGGCGGCGGCACGAGTCTCCCACATACTATGCGGGCCTCACTAGAGGTGCGGCCTGTGCGTGTCCTCGCCCTTGAGGGGGGAGGGGAAGGGGCTGTGTGTCTTTGCATGTGTGTGTGTGTGTGTGTGTGTGTGTGTGTGTGTGTGTGTGTGTGTGTGTGTGTGTGTGTGTGTGTGTGTGTGTGTGTGTGTGTGTGTGTGTGTGTGTGTGTGTGTGTGTGTGTGCGTGTGCGTGTGCGTGTGCGTGTGCGAGCCGCCCTGAACGCCACGAGCGCGCCGCGAGCGCCGTAGCGCCGGCGAGCGCCGTCGGCAGCGCGCGACCGCCATCCAAAAGCGGAAAAGAGCGGGCTGCGCCGCACGAAGGATAAAATTCTTTTGCCCTCCCGCCAACATCAGTGCCTTGCCAAGACTGGCGCGCCCTCCCGCACTCGAACAAGATGGAGCGGCGGAGCCGCCTCTCTCTAAAGGCCGTAGCCGCCTTGCCGCCGGCCGAGTCGCCCGCCGAGCCGCTGCCCGCCGCTCCTCCTGCCGCCGCTGCCGCCGCCACGCTTCTCAACCTCGGACAGAGCTGCTTTCTTAACGCGGTCCTGCAGGCGGTTCGCAGCGTGGCGGGGCTCCGTGGTGATCTCGAGCGGGCGCTCGCTGAGGGCGCCATCCGCGGCGGCGTCACCGACAGCCTCGCCGCGCTTCTCTCCGCCATGGCCACCGCCGAAGCCGAGCGCGGCGCGCCTTCCTCGGCGCCGCTCTCTCCCGCCGTGCTGCTCCAGCGCCTGCGCGCTCGCCACTCAGCGCTGCGGCCGGTCAACGTCCAGCACTGCGCGCTCGAGACTCTGAGCTGCCTCTTTGCGTCGCTCGAGGCCGAGATGGGCCGCCCGCCGGCCGGGTGGGGGGAGGGGCTGCTGTGCCACGCTACACGCTGCCTGACATGCGACAACGTGTCACGCCACCGCGAGCCCTTCCTGCACCTGTCCCTCTCCGCTGCGCCCGCACGCCTCGGCGCGCGCCGCCCGCCTCGCTGCAGCATCGAGGACGCCCTCTCCGCGCCGCAGCAGCTCGTCGCTACGCTGCGCGGGGCGGACAAGTACGCGTGCGGCGAGTGCTGCGCGCTCTGCGACGCGAACCGGACCACCAGCCACGTGCGGGCGGCCCGGGTCCTCGTCCTCCACCTTCGGCCCGGCCGGTGCGAGCGTGCCGCCCTGCGAGGGCTGGAGGGCGGGGAGGCGGGGCGGGCGCAGGGGGCGGAGGGAGGGGCGGAGGGAGGGGCGGGGCAGTGGGCCGGGTGGGCGCCGGTGCTGCGGCTGCCGCTCGAGCACGAGGAGGGCGGCGTGGCGGAGGAGGGCGGGGTGGCGGAGGAGGGCGGCGTGGCGGGCGGGCAAGCGGGCCGAGGGTTCGCCTCGTACGAGCTCGTGTCGCTGATTGTTCACCGCGGGGCCTCCGGCAGGGGGCACTACGTGGCGTACACACGCACGCACGCCCCGCAGCGGCAGCAGAGCCGCGAGGCGCGGGAGGAGGCCGAGCCAGCAGCCAAGGCTTGGGCCCCCGCCGCGGCCGCCAAGACGCCCGCCGCGGCTCGGACTCCCGCCGCCGCCGCCGCCGCCGCGGCGGCGGCGGCGGCCCAGACGCCTCGGGCGACGAGGTCCTCGGCGCGCGAGAAGGGCAAGCGTGGCCGCTCTTCGGACCCGCCCCCGACGCGGCGGCAGACCCGCTCCGCCACCCGCTCCGCCTCGCTGGCGGCGCGCGTCCGCCCTGCCGCCGGCCCGCAGCGGCGCGCCACGCCGGCGGAGGGCCGCGCGAGCCAGAGGCGGGGCAAGCGAGGAGCTGCCCGGCAGCGAGAGCCGCCACCGTCGCCGCCGCCGTCGCCGCCGCCGTCCTCAACGCCGCCCTCAATGCCGCCCCAGGCCGACGCTTCTCCTCTACGCGCCGGTGCTGCCCATGTGGACGGCTGGACACTCTTCGACGACGAGACTGCGGAACAGCTCTCAGAGGCGGAGGTGCGCGCCCGCCTCGGCTGCGGCGATGCGCCGTCCATCCTGTTCTACTGCCGGCGCGATGATTGGATCAGCGCACGGTGACACTCGTACAATAATTTCTGTAAAGAAAAATGGAGATTTGCGAAACACTGTAATCCTTGAATCTGTCGAACCGAGAGGATCGACGTGTACTACGCGGCTCGCCCCCCACACGTCAGACAGTGAGAGCCTCTCGCGTGCCGTCTCTCGTGCCCCACAGCCCCCACACACTCTTTCTGGCTGCGGTGGAGGTTTCAGAGAGCTCCTGCTTGTACTTTCAACGGGACGGGGAGCCCAGGCGCCTAGCGGCATGGCTACTAGCGCCAATGCTCAGCCCGATCCCCACCCCGAGCCCGAGTCCCATCCCCCATGCGATCACCCGCTCGATGATGCTCTCCTCGCAGGGGAACGACTGCAGTCTCGGAACTACCCACGAACCCGAGCCAGCGTGAGTGGCCGCCCGGGTGATGGCGTCGTCGGCGGGAAGTCTAAGCCGGGCGATCAGCGGGGCGAGTAGCGCGGCGATCCTCGCGCACCTCGCCTCCCGCTCGGACTCGGACCACTCGCTGCGGAGAGCGCACTCCAGAGCCGTAGGGACGAAGCGCGATTGGCACCATTCCATGCGCTGCTGCTGCTCGCCCCCGTCCCCGCACCACCGCCTGAACTCAAAGTCGGGCGGCACGACAGTGCGTGATTCCTCCGGCGACAAGAGCGTCGGAATAGAGGTGAAGTGGCTGTGCGAGCCGACGAGCACGTCGCTCAGACTCATGCATCGGAGGGTTGCCATCGGATGGGTGTTCAGGAAGAAGCGCACTGTGACATTCGCTGCGCTCTTGACCGAGGTACGCAGCCGGGGTCGAGAGGAGGTGGGATCCAGCTCAATCATGTCCGATCTGAGGCGTCCGTGATAGTACGGCAGCGAGCCTCGGCGGGGGTTGTGTCTCTGCATATCTTGCTGACAGAGGTGCACCTGCACCCCTCCCGCCCGAGTCAGCAACGCCCGCTCGCTCCTCGCCACTCCAGCGCCCCTATCGCTGATCACCAACAACAAAAACAAATCTCTCTCACTCCCAAACAACAACACTAAAAATCTCCCCTATCCCTCGTTTGGGCTCTCTGTTTTCTTGCTTTCTCTCCCTTCTTTTTTATCTCTCTCTGTGATCACCGTTCTCATCGCCTCGTCTTTGCGCTGACGCAGGCCCTCCTTCGTGCTGCGAGGCTTGCGCGTAGCCCACACTGGTATTTTAAAGCGGTCCAGAAAATTCTTTTCTGTCATCGCGTTCTAGAGTGCAGCGCGCGCCATTTCTCAGCCAGCCCGCCGTCACCATGGTGCGTCTGACCCACGCTGATCGCCCAGCACGCCCGCACGCGCGCGCTCGCGGCGCGATGCGATGCCCAGCGGCGCGAAGACCCCAAGGCCTTGGGACCGCTCGCCGGCGACTGATGTGCTGCCTCTCTCGCTGCAGCTCTTCTTCAGCTTCTTCAAGACCCTCGTGGGCAAGGAGGTGGTGGTCGAGCTGAAGAATGGCGCCCGCTCGTCCCGCCGGCCCGACCGATCACTGCGGCAGCTCACTCGGGCGCGCTCGCCCTGCAGATCTGGCCATTCGCGGAACGCTGCACTCGGTCGACCAGTTCCTCAACGTCAAGCTGCTCCAGGTGACGGTCGACGACCGCGAGAACTTTCCGCACATGGTGTGTGCCCGGCCGCCGCACCTCACGCTCCCCACTCCGCTCGCCCCCTTCCTCGCATCAACCTCTCCTGGAGCGCCACCCGCATCGCCGCGCAGCAATCCGTCAAGACGTGCTTTATCCGCGGCTCGGTGATCAAGTACGTGCAGCTGCCTGCTTCCGAGGTGGACACTGAGCTGCTGCAGGACGCGACGAGAAGGGAAATGGCGCAGCAGAAACAAAACTAGCGTGCGGAGGCCGGAGCTGAGAGATGTGGCGGCGGGGGAGACGCGGTCGCGGAGAGAGAGGCCCCCGTCGGGCGGTACTGGTACACGCATGTGGCTCTAATGTCTAATGTAAACGACAACATGCATGGCACCGTATAACTTAGTATTAGACATGGAGAGTACGAACGCACTTATGAGAGCGACCGAGGCGCTCCCGGTGCGGCAGTGAGCTGGCAGCGAGGCCCATGGTAGACAGGTCTACAGCGCGCGGGTGGGTCGAGCGTCGTTCCTCTGGCAGGCGCCCTCCGCAGCGTGGTCAGGCCGACCCTGCCAGCAGGGCACGGAGCCCCTTGATGGAGCGACACTGCTTGCCGCCGGCCCTTGTGGCGGCGAAGTCTCCGGCTACCCCGGAGCCAGACACTTTCGCCCGCACCTTCCACTTGATCTCCCACTCGCCCACGGTCGTCGTCGCATCTTCGTTCGCAGCTTTGAGCCGTCCGATCTCCGCCTCCAGAGCTGCAAGTGTCTCCTCCTCTGCCGGCGCGAGCACCACCGCGCCGTTGCTGCTCGCCACGCTGCCCGCGCGCTTGCGCTTTGTGCCCTTGGTCGCCTTGCCGCCAATCAGGCCCGTCAGCTGGCTGCGGATCCTGCCCATCTCCCCCGCCATCTTTGGACTGATCTCCTCGATCGTCTTGCACATCTCGTACACGTCGCGCGCCGACGCCGCGTTCTGATCCCACATCTTCTCTGCGCGCGCCTTGTCGTCGCCGCCGCCGTGCTGGCACATAAGCATGCTCAGCCCGTGCTGGCCGAGGTAGGTGTGCGTGCTATGAAGCATGGCCGTGATCTGCTGCGATCGGCCAGGCGGCATTCGACTCAGCCGACACTGCTCGCGGCGTTTTTCTTTTCCTCTTTGAGGACGAATCCTCGTGAAACCTCCTCGAGGTGCGCGCGCGACCGACCGACCCAGCAGCAGCGGCGCGATCACTTCGAACAGAAACACCCAAGCGCCAAGGATTTCGACTACAGCCCGCACTCGGTACTCCCTGCGCCTACTTGCGCCTCACGTACTCCGCGCTACACTCTCTCACTACGCTATTACGCTCTCCCCCGCTACGCCGCGCTCCGCCGGACCAGCACAACTCAGACACTCGACACGCGCCCACCGGACCAGCAGAACCAAGTCACACGCCCCCCCACTTCACCGCCCCCCCGCCCCCCTCGCCCGCGTCGCCGCCTCGCGCGCCTTGCGCTCACGGTAGACCTGCCGCAGGATCGCGCACAGATGCTCGTGCTGCGGCAGCGTCCCCGCCGCCGAGCTCGCCTCGCGAAGCGACGTGTTGTGCAGCTCCTGCGCCGCCTCGGCCTGCTTGCTCACCAGCGCGCGAAACTGCCGCTGCACGCGCCGGATCAACTCGAGCTGCGCCGGCGTGTAGCCGCACTCATCGCCCGAAGCCGCCGCCCCCGCCGCCCCGCCCGCCGCCCCTGCCCCGACGACCGCCTCCGCCACCCCCGCCGCCGGCTGGAGCTGCGGCCGCGCCAAGTATTGCTGGATGCACCGCGCCGCGCACGCGCGCCGCTCGGCGTGGTACGAGTGGAGCGCCGCGTCCGGCCCGCCCTCGGACGACCCCTCCGCCGCCAGCCGCGCGCGCTCTGCGTGGTACTTCCACTCCGAGTAGGTCCTCTCGATGACTCGCACCGCCGAGCGGCGGAGCTGCCGCGCGCGCGCCTCGGCCGTCAGCGGCGGGCTCGAGCAAGCGCCGGCCGGGAGGGAGAGCGGCGGTGGGCGCGCCTCCTCGCACAGGGGCGGCAGGGCCGAAGACGGGCCGCAAACCCCTGCCGCCGCCGCCGCGGGGCTCGCCGGCACCGCGAGCCGGCCCAGCAGCACGGTGTCGCGCTCAAACAAGTGCGCCGCCTCGTCCGCCGACGCGCTCAGCTCGCGCGCGGGGCTGCGCCGCCGCTTCCGGTAGAAGCGCTCGATGGCGAGCGCGGCGCGTTGGCGCGAGTCCGCCTGCTTGCGCGTGCGGAAGCGGACCTGCGCCCCCTTGAGGACGCCGAGGCTGCACGCGCTCCAGTCCGCGCCCGCCTCGGCGCCAGCCGTCGGCCGCCTCCCTCCTCCTCCTCCGCCGGCGCCGCCGCCCGCGTAGGGGTGGTGGTGGTGCCGATGCCGGTGCTCCCGATGCTGCAGCGCCACCCGCAGCGAGCGCTGCAGCCGCGCCAGCCGTGCCGCCCGCTCGCGCGACTCGGCGGCGGCGGCGGGCGAGAGGGCGGAGGCGGGCGACAGCCCGCGAGGCGACTCGGCCGCAGAGGGCGGAGGCAGCGGCAGTGGCGAGCTCAGGGCGTCGGGCGGCGAGAACGCGCTCGGCGGCGGAGGGGCGCGCTGCGCGGACGGCGCCTCCCGCGGCTGCAGTGCGCGTCGGAGCACAAACGGCGACTCGGGCGCTTGGAGCAGGGAGGGCGGGAGCGGCTCGGCGCCGGCGGCGGGCGAGGCGGCGGGAGGGGCGGCGCAGTGCGGGGAAGCGGCGGAGCTGGCGGCGGTCGGCTCCGGCCGGCAAGAGGCACCCCCCTGGTCCATCCACTCAGCATGCGCGGCGGCGGCCGCGCCCGCGTCGCCCCGGTCGCCGGTGCTGGACCGCGGCTCGAGGGTGAGGAAGAGCTCGCGGAACTGTCGCTCGAGGCCAACCTCGGGCTCCGCGGTGAGGGAGACGGCCATCGCAAACGCCTCGGACGGAGCCTCAAAGACGCCTCCGTCGGGCGACTCGGACGGGCGCGGCGAGCCGCCACACGCCGCCCCCGCAGCCGCCCGGGGCGACAGGAGCGGCGGCGGAGCGAGGGCGCGCGGCGGCGCCGCCGGAGGGAGCAGGTCCGACGACGCCGCGAAGAAGCCGCCCATCCCCGGCGCGGTCGTAGTCGCGTACGGAGAGGCGCGCGCGCGAGGGGAGGACCACGGGGAGGCGTCGTCCGCCGAGGAGGCCGCCGCCGCCGCCGCCGCCGCCTTCTCCGCCTCGAGCTGCCGCACGCGCGCCTCGAGCTCTGCGATGCGAGCCTAATTAATTGGTGAATTCGTCAGTTCATTCGTTAATTTAGCGCCTCGAGCTCTGCGGTGCGCGCCGCGGCGGCGGCGGCGGCGGCGGCGGCGGCCTCCTTCTCCGCCTCGAGCTGGCGCACGCGCGCCTCGAGCGGCGCCGTGTCGGGCGGGCTCGCGTGCGCGGGGCCGAGCTCCATCGGCGTGGCCGGCTCGGCCTGCTGAGGAGGCCGCAGGTAGTGCACGAGGTGGAGGTCTCTGTCCAGCTCCCCTCGGCCCGCGAGGCGCGAGTAGATGCGTCGGTGGAGGGAGCCGTCCTCCGCCTGCGAGTAGCGGGCGTTGATCGCGGGGACGCCGTCAATCTTGTAGCGCTCGTGCGACTCGCAGAGCACCCGCCCGCCGCTCGACGTGTCGCGCATGCGGTAGGCGAGGGAGTCGTTGCGGAAGCGCGCGTGCTGCGACTTGTCGACCAGAAAGAGGGTGCCGCTGACGGGCGCGAGGCTGGCGAGGGCGTCGGCGTCGGCGAGGGCCAGGCCGTACGCGCGCGGCTGCAGGAGAAGGTCGTGCACCTGCGCAGGGGGCGCGCCGTCAGAGGGCGGCGGCGGGGCGGCGGGGGGACGGGCGCCGGAGCGGGGAGGGAGAGGGAGCGAGGGAGGCGCGGCGGCCGCCTCCTCCTTCCGAAGCCAGCGGCGGGAGCACTCGGCCCGCAGCTCCTCCGGGCTGGCGAAGAGCGGCGGCGGCGGCGGCGGCTCGGCCTTGGCGAAGGGCCCGGTCACGCCCATTGAGTCGTCGCTGTCGCCGCCGCCGTCTACCGCCGCACCGGCGGCGGCCTCGCCCGTGCCGTCCAGGCCGCCGATCAGCCTGCTCCACTGCTGCCCCGAGGCGGTGGGGTCATCCTCCTGCAGGAGCGAGTTGAGCGCCGACGAGAGGCTCCGCTCCTCCGCCGCCCGCCGCCGGAAGTAGCGGCTCTTGACGGCCGCCTCGGTCCGGCCGGGAAGCCGCTGCGCGATGAGGCCCCACTTGGGGCCGAGCTCGTCGAAGGCGGCCAGGACGGCCGCGTCCTCCGCCGCCGAAAACCTGCGCTGCGTCGGCCCCGCAGGCATGAGGATGGGGAGGGTCGACGGAGCGGTCATCGGGACCAAGCGTCACAGTCGGCCAAGGGTGCGAGTCGGCGCCTACTCGAGTAAGAAGAATTCTTAAGATACAAGCCTCTCTCACAGCACACTGGCACGACAAGGGCGCAGACTGGCGCGGACTGGCACACACACAGGCTCACCGAGTAAGAAGAATGGCAGTCGAGTGAAAAAAGCTTGGCGCGTGTCAAGAGAACGACGCGACAGAAGAGGAAATGACAAGGGAGAGGACGACGAGAGTGAGACGACCGCGAGGTGGCATGAAGGTTGCAGCGAGAAGCGGCGAGAGACTGCGAAGAGAGATAGGAAGAGGCAGACTCCCTAGGGTGGGTGACGGCTAGCGCACCACACACCTCTCCTTAAAATCCCTGTGTGGTGGCGGCGTGCCGTCCTCCCATCCATCCCTTGGGTTCTCCGATTTCTTTCTTTCTTTCTTTGGCGCGTGTCCCTGATCGTCCTTACAAGATCCTGCTCGTGCAGGTGGGGACCCTGTCCTTCTCCCACCCCTCGTTTGGCGTGCCCGTTTTATTTATTTATTTATTGGCGCGCGCGCGCACACACACACTGGCACTAACACTCGCCCCCCTCCGTGTCGCGATGCGCTCCCCGCTACCGTTCCCCTGTGAAAAAAAAAACTTGACCCCGGTTACAAGGAGCGCGTGCCAATGGCCGCCTCCGCGACACACCCACCACCTGGGCCGGCCTGGGAGTTTTTCGCAAGTTTCTCCCAGCCGGCCGCCTCCTGACACGCCCACGGACCGAGCCCATCGAAAAAATCCGGCGCGCCGCACTGCTTTGACCCCTGCTCGCCCCTGCTCGCCACTGCTCGCCACTGCTCGCCACTGTCGCCTCGGTTGCCGAGGCTGCCGCGCACCCGCGCGCCCGCGGTCGCTGCGCGACTACGAACTGCACCAGCTGGGCTCGAACCAACGACCAAAACGTCCCCGACCCGAACGCTGCACCAACTAGGCCACGCCCCAGGCTCGATTTGCCAATGCGTACAAACTGGCCCCTCATAAACCAATATTTATCACTTATTTGCCGAGGTCACGCGGCGCCCCCCCACGGCCAGCCTACCCTCCTATCGCGCCACTCGACGCCCCGCGGCCGCCTCTCGCCTACCGCGCTGCCCTCGCCGGCCGCCGCACCGCCCGCGCTCCAGCCTAACCAGCTTTCTGCTCCAGCCTAACCAGCTCTGTGCTCCACTGCTCCAGCCCAACCAGCCCTGTGCCCCAGCCTAACCAGCAGCCTAGCCAGCTCTGTGCTCCAGCCCAACCAGCTCTGTGCCCCAGCCTAACAGCTCTCCAGCCTTCCTAACCAGACAGTGCTCCAGCTCTGTGCTCCAGCTAACCGCTCTGCATCTCGCAACACACTCATGACAGGGACAGACCAGGCGCAGGAAAAGGGAGCGGGGCCCGAATCCAAGGGACCACCCCGTCGGGCGGAAGAGCTGAGAACTCAGGTCCAGTAGGAAGGCTGCCGGCTCCTGACTCATCCCCCAAATCCCCCACCCCTGTGGCCTGAAACCTTACCATTCCACCACCTCACACACACCCCTCCCCTAGGGCTAAGCAGTGCGCGAGCCCACCCGACTTCAGGCGAGACGTCGACCACTCCTCGGGAATAGTTCTGTCAGTGGCTGCACTAGACGCCCATAGAGGCGCGCGGCGCGGGCGGATGACTAGGGGAGAAAAAGCGGAGATCCTAGCTCGCTGGGAGACGTGCGCAACCTAAAGTTGGGAATAGGGGAGAAGTGTCAGTGTGAGGGGAGGGCGTACGCCGGCGTTTTTGCCTTTGAAAACTGAACAGTTTTTTTTACCGTTCCCCTGTGTCCCTGATCGTCCTTCCAAGATCCTGCTCGTGACATGTATAAGTGGCTAGTGCGTAGTGGGTGGGGAGGACCACCCTTGTCCCTTCCGCTTCTCCCGCCCCTCGTTTGGCGTGTCCGTTTTATTTATTTATACTCGAAAAGAATTTTACCAAAACTCCTCTCTCGCTGTCGCTCGCAATACGCAAGTCGCACAAGGCACAACACAAGGGTCAAGGCACGGGACTGCCCCTGGCGCGCACCTGGCACTAATCAGCATCCGCCCCCGCCGCCGCCTCCACCGCCACCGCCGCAGCCCTGCACGCCGCCCCAGCCGCCATCGCCTCCTTCTCCGCCGCCGCTGCGTCCATCGCCGCCGCCTCCGCCTCCGCCTTCCGGAGCACCGCCACCCTCGCCGCTGCCTCCTTCGCCACCGCCGCCTCCGCCTCCGCCTTCCGGAGCACCGCCACCCTCGCCGCTGCCTCCTTCGCCACCGCCGCTGCCTCCACCGCCGCCGCCGCCGCCGCCTCCGCCTCCGCCGCCGCCTTTTTCGCCTCATATGCTTTGACCGCGCGCACGCCAAGTACCGCCGCCTCCGCCTCCGCCACCGCCGTCGCTGCCTCAGCCTCCGCCTGGGCTGCCACCTCCGCCACCGCTGCAGCCCTTCGCGCCGCCCCAGCCGCCATCGCCTCCTTTTCCGCCGCCGTGCGAAGAGCTGGTGGCGACTCGAGCAGCGTGCAGTAGGTCGGCATCTTCGCGACCAAAACGTGCAGGTCTGCCACCGCGTCAAACTGCTGCCTCTGGTACTTCTGAAAGATGGCGCTTGGGCGGCTCGTCCCAGAGATCGTCTGGATGGGGGCGAGCTTGACCACGCGCAGAAGCTCGCTGGTCGCCGCGTCTGTCTCGTCGTCCGAGTGGCCGAGCAGCCGCCGCGGGAAGAGGCTGCGTAGCCCTGGCCTGCCTGAAGCGGCGTTGACGAGGAGACCGTCGTCGAGCGCACCGATGCTGATGATGGCCCTGTCGAGCGGGTCGACCAGCACGCACGCGGCACGCACGCTCGCTGCCGCGACGACGGAGCGCCGCCAGCGGAGCAGCGAGTACCTCGTGAGCGAGAGCTCGGCAAGGTAGAGGCACGCGTACTTGAGTGTGCGCTCGGGGTCGTCGGATCCGTGCCGGGCGATGTACCTACCGCCTCCGTTTGGTTGGAACTCGCCCGAGACGCCTCGCACGAGCTCGCGCAGAAGCCGCTCGACGAGGACCAGCGTCGTGCTGGCGGCTAGCCCCGCCAGTTCCATGCGCCTCACCTTGCGGCAAGTTGCCACATACTCCGCCTGGAAGGTCGCGTCGGCGTCGGCGTCGGCAAAGTACGCCATCGCACGCGCCATCTCCTCGTCGTTGACTGCACAGCCGCGCCGGTCGGGACTCGGCACGATGTCCTCGTACTGGAAGGCCACGCCAAAGCACGCGCATCCCACAAGCTGGAGCCTGTGCCGGCTGGTCCCGCGGCCGTCGGCGCTGGCCAGATGGTGGTCAAGGAGCGCCACGGCGAGGTGGAACGACTGCGACAAGACGCCCCGGCTGATCGCGACTTCGGCGAGACCCTCGCCCAGCTCGGTGAGCCAGTCGACGAGAATCTCGCGCATGCGGTCGTTGATGTGCGGCTGGCTCTGCATGTAGTTGGCTGGCGACTGCAGCCACGAGTCGCACTTGAGCAGCACTTCCGTCCCTTCCATCGCCGTGCAGCACGAGTGGCGGGCAAGGCGCCTCCCTCGCCCGGAGCGCTCCACCATGCGGCACAGTGACGACCAGGGCTTCATCTTGGGAGGGTAGGCGACAGAGAGCGCACGCACGTAGAGGGCGATGAGCGAGTGCGGCTCCTCAGTCGGAGTGCCGCCACGCACGTCGGCGGCTCGCTTGGCGCGCCGCTCGATTTCGGAACGTGCTGCCTTGCGGAGAGCGACGCAGGTGGCACAGAGGCGTGCCAGCATCACCATCGGCTGCACCACTCGGCTAGCAGTGACTCTCCACTCGTCTTCGTGGACGCTCGTTGGCACCGCCCGCAGCTCGCCACTCGCGCAGGCATGCACGACCACGGCATCGAGCAGCTCTTGCGGCAGAGATAGGAAGGCACTCGTGCGAGCCAGCTTCCGCTCGTGAAGAGTGGCCGTCGCAGGGTCGGGACCGGCCACACGCGATACCTTTGGCTGTCGAATTGTAGCGTGGCGGCCTTCATCCTTGTGCCGCTCCGGCGTGTGGCCGCGCACAGATTGGAGGACTCCTTCGTCGCCGAACACGGTTATTCGGCACGACTCCATTGCAGTCTGGGAGTACCCAGCTGTGCGTGCTGCTCCGAACGCGGCGCCGCTGGGATGTCCCAGCTTGTGGCGGTTGAAGCGACTGCAAGCCCGCGAACCCGAAAAGAATACTGAAATTTTAGGGCCCGCGTTCGACACTCATCACCACCGTAACGAGCCTCCCCGCCTCCGATGGCAGCATGCACGATACTAATGATGCTGTACATGGCCGAGGGCTCAGCGCTGCGCCTTGTCCCACCGCTCGCGTCGAGAGGTCACCGGACTACCGAACAAAGATCTGCGGCAAAGACAGGTTCATCGTGTCCGTTCGGTTTTGAAGTTGACCACCGAGTTGAGTGCCAAACATTTGACGATATGCTCGAGATAATGGTCAATGCTGGTACGATGGCCTGTCCGAAAAAAGCCGCGATGGATTCCTTCAATGAGCATATTACCAACTCGGTGACGAACCTCAAGGCGGTGCCGAAGACATCCACCCTTCTGGGAGGCGGGAACTCGAACTGGGGTAAGCGGGTTGCTGATATATCAAATACCCGAACTTGCTATCCCAAAAGCCGGCGGGGTACTACGCCGAGGCGCTGATCAAGCAGGCCGAATCAGCGGTCGAGCTGCTGGATGGCGATTCTTGTGCGAATGGTCCTCCGTGGTGTCGTGAAGTCCTCGAGAATGTGGCAGGCAGGGTTGGAAAGCAGCTGGCCTACATCTGCAATGGCATCTCAGGCGTCACGGGCTGCGACAAATTCCGCCGACTGCCGAAACTGTCGGCCCTGATGATGAAGCTCGACCCCAGCCTCGATCTGACCGCCAAACTGATCAAGGATGGAATTCGAAACGCAGGGCAGGCGGCACAGGACGCGGCGAAGGAGGTGGCGGAGAAGGCGACTAAGGCGGCGGCAGCGGAGGCGGCGGAGAAGGCGACCAAAGCGGCGGCAGCGAAGGCGGCGGAGAAGGCGGCGTCAGAGGCGGCGGCAGCGAAGGCGGCGGAGAAGGCGGCTGCAGAGGCGGCGGCGGCGGCGGCTAAGGGAACACTGATGACTGTTGCTAAGGGCGCGGGAACCCTAGGCCTCGGGATCGTAGTCGACCAAGTTGTGGCTCCAGCCATAGCTCCAACCACCGAGCAGATGGGAGAAGGCGCTAGCGATGCGGTCAAGACGGCCGCATCCCATTTTGGCGCGTTGACGAGCACAAGGCCGAGGTTGCCGGTGATATAGCTTCCGAGACAGTTTCCGGGGGTACAAGCATGGCGCTGAGCGAGACGATCGCTGCCTTCATTATCTACCTGCTGACCGGCTTATTCACCGGGGTCTTTGCACTCAGCATCCCCGCAATTTTAATCTGGGGCCTGTGGGTCCTCATTACCTCCTTCGGTTGCGCAGCTTTCGTTGCGGTGGGCGGCGCAATAATGGAGATGAATTAAACGGCTCGAAGTGCCCCAGCCGGCTTTTATCGGGTACTATGCTTGCGCGGAAAATCCACAACCGCCCCACACAGCTCCTGATGAGCCCGCACAAAGGACGTCAACGTATCTCTCGTACACCGCCACCAGCCGCGGACCTCGTCTCACGCGGCGGCGGTCCCGGCTCCGCTCTCGTCTCCTCCCTGCTCTCCGCTCTCCGCCTCCGCCGCCGGCTGGCCGTGCTGGTCAATCAGAAAGTCGAGCGAGAAGAGGTTGCGGTTGCACATGTGTCCGAGCTCCTCGTACCTCAGCCGCGTCCCCTTGTGCAGCGCGCGGAGCGGCGCCTCGAAGGCGACGGGCCGGTCGCGCAGCTGCTGGCCGTGCGCGAGCAGCAGCTGCTGCACCCACAGCATCACCGCGTGCACGTGCGTCGAGCGCTCGAGCTCGCCGCCGAGGAAGCGGAGGAGCCGCTCCAGGTACGGCGCGGGCACCTGCTGCGCGACGATCGGGATGTGCTCCGGCGGCACCAGCTGCCAGCAGCCGCGCAGCAGCCCCGGCTCGTTGAGGCAGAGCGCCATCGGCAGCGCGCGCCCAAAGTCGCCGCTCTGCGCCGCCTCGACGACGGCGGCCGGCGTCGTCTCGAGCTCGAGCCCGGTCGGGTCAAAGTTGAGCGCCTTTGGCAGGACGGTAGGCGCGCCGGGGTGGGTGGGGGGGTGGAAGACGATGCGGCGAGGAGGGAGTTAGCAGTGGAGAGGGGCGACGGGGAGAGGGGGGAGGGAGGCAGAGGTAGCAGTGGGACCTCGGCAGGGCGATGTGGGGAGATGCGGGGAGATTTGACCTCGTCGAGCGAGAAGAGGAGCAGCCCTTCGGTCGAAGCCGCCGCCCACGAGCGGCCGTCGGGCGCAAAGCGCACGCAGGCGCAGCGCACCGCGAGGCGCGTCACGCGCTCGCTGCGGCGCGCGAGGCTGCGCGGCGTGGCGGCGGAGGCGCCGCCCGCCTCGTCGTCGTCTGCGTCGAGCAGCAGGTCCTGCGTCGGCCCGGCGTCGGTCAGGTGCGACGAGTTGAGGTGCATCCGCACGCCGTCGAGCGCGGCGTTGTTGGAGAGGACGTACTTGCGCAGCAGCGTGCGCTCGTCGACGCTGTAGAGGCAGACGAACTTGGAGTTGCCGCCCGCGAGGAGGGCGCCACCGTCGGCCGAGAAGCAGAGCGAGCGGAAGCACTTTGAGCCGTGCGCGTTCTTCGACGACACCTTCGACAGGACCGAGCGGCCGCCCGCCACGTCGGAGCGGCCGTCGATGCTCGCCACCTGCGACGCGTCGCGCGCGTCCCACAGCGCGATGGCGCCGTCGAGGGTGGCGGCGGCGAGCATCGAGCCGTCGGGGCTGAAGGCGACAGCGAGGACGTCCGCACCGTGCTGCAGCACTTCGATGGACGAGCTCGACGAGACGAAGTCCCAGAGGCGGACCGTCTTGTCCCACGAGCCCGACGCGAGGACGCACGAGCCGCCCCCGCCTAATTCATCATTAGTCGTGATGAAGAATGAAGTCGGCGGACCGCCTCGAGCAGCCAGGGGCGGGGCCGCTGCCGCTCGCTCCGAAGGCAAGGCACGAGACGGGCGACTCGTGGCCAGACAGCGTCTCGAGCAAATGCGCCGTCTGCAGGTTCCACACGTAGACGTTGTACGTGTCGCGCGAGCCGGCGCACACGATCTCTCCGGACGGGTCGACGGCGACGCAGCCGAACTGGACGGGCGTCGGCGTGACGAGCGTCTGGAAGTTGCGGTAGCGCAGCAGGTCGAAGGCGCGGACGGTGCCGTCGAGCGAGGCGGAGACGAGCGCGCGGCCGTGCGGCACGAAGGCGAGGTCGACCACGGGCGCGGTGTGCTCGCCGAAAGTGACGAAGCAGAAGCCCGAGGCGGGCGACCAGAGCTTGACCTTGGAGTCGCCTCCGCCGGTGGCGATGATTGCGCCGCCCGGCGAGTAGGCGAGGCAGAGGATCTCGGCGAAGAAGTGGCCCTGCTGCTTGAGGACATACGACTCGGCCTGCCACTCCCACACCAGCAGCTGGCCGAGCTGCGCGCAGCCAAACGCGAGCCACTCGCCTCCCGGCGAGACGGCGGTGGCGTCGATCCGGCCGTCCGAGACGGAGAGGGTGTGGATCTCGTTGCAGCTCGGCTGCGGGGCGGCGAGGGGCGGAGGGTGAGGGGCGGAGGGCGAGGGGCGGAGGGCGAGGGGCGGAGGGCGAGGGGCGGAGGGCGAGGGGCGAGGGGCGGAGGGCGAAGGGAGGAGGGCGAAGGGAGGAGGGCTGGGACGGGGCGTGTTTGGCGCATAGCCGAGTCCGCGGGGCATGAGGGGAGCCCGCGCCAACCCTTAGAGCGCCGGGTGGGTGTGCGACGGTCATGAAGAGTCGATAGCCACGGGCCGGGCTAGGAAACGATTCTCCGTCGGGGCGGCGGCGGCGGCGGCGGCGGCGGCGGCGGCGGGTGGCTGCGGCGATACACATCTCGGTTGCATCTCGGCTGCGCATCTCGACGGCTCGCACCATCTCGTACAGCGCAAAGACGCCCGAGCTGAAGCCGACGACGAGCAGCCTCGACGGCGCGTGCATCACTGCAGAGGTGACCCGCGCGTGGCCCTTGTCGAGGTAGTGGCGCTCTCTCAGCTCCCACCACTGTCCGAGCCGGTCCTCGCCGCGGCCCGCCTCGCCCGCCGCCTCCAGCTCGGCGGCGGTGGCGGCCGCCGCCTCCTGGTCCGCGTCCGGCCTCTCCCGCAGCTCCCAGACGGAGACGGCACCGCCGCGGTCGACTGCGTAGAGGGTGCGGTCGGCCGCGTCGAAGAAGACGGCCTTGACTGCGGCGCGGTGCCCGCTCAGGCTGGCGGGCACGTACCCGGGGATCTGGTGGACCGAGTGGATGCGCACGCACAGGTCGGTGCCGCCCGACGCGAGGAAGAGCGAGTCGGACGACCAGCGGAGGCAGAGGATGTCGTCGCCGTGGCCGCCGAAGGTGCGGTGCAGCGCGAAGGGCGTGAAGGAGCGCTCGAGCGCCGGCGTGGCCCAGACCTGCACGAGCCGGCCCGCGGCGAACGCGACCCATTTGCCGTCGGGCGAGAAGGCAACCGCCGTCACCTTGGACTTGAGGTTGAGGTGCGCGACGACGACTCGCCGGCGGACGTTGGCGAGGATGAGATGGCCCTCCTCGTCAACGCCGAGCAGCACCGCCCCGTCGGGCGAGAGCGCAATCTGCGTCAGGTTCCGCCGCGCCTCGAACGGAAAGGTGAAGCTGCGCGATCGCACGAGGTCAAAGCACTGCACGCGATTGCCGACCGCGCTATAGAGCACGTCGCCGGACGGGCCAAAGACGAGCGGACCCTGCCGGTAGACGGTGCCGCAGAGGTTGCTGAACTCGTACGAGAGACGCATGCGAGAGCAGGGTGCTGGACCAGACGGCTCAGCGCGAACGAACTGCCGCGGTGAGGAGCTCTCGAAGGTGCGGGACCGCAGAGTGCGCGGAGGCGTCCCAAGGTCGACGTGCGCGGCTGTGAGAAGAAAAAGTATTCCACGACTCGCCGGCAGTTGACCGTGTGGTGGCGCGCCTGTGCCGTTCACAACCCACACCTCTCCCTCACTCGGCGCTCGGGTTGGGTGGGTCGTTCTTTCTTTCTTTTAACTGCGGACACAACGACCTCATAAACATAAAACAATAACCGACACGGGATGATAATTTGATCATCCACAGCACCACGACGTGCCGCTCGTCGTACATACACGCAAACGAGTGAGATTCGGGTGGGGCGTGTCCGGCCCGGCTATGTTGAGAGCACAAAGAGATTGACCCGGCAAATGAACATAATCATAAACTTGTCCATTGAGCGAGAGTAGCCCAGCGACTTGCGCGGGTCGGGTGCGCCGTAAATGCCACCGCCAGCAAGAGAGAAGAGACCTGCTCCCAGCGGTGAGGGCGAGGCAACCTGGAGGCAACAACAAACTACAAAGGCCGCACACAGCTCTCGCCCGTGAGCCTAGCCGTGAGAGGGCCGTGTGAGCTGTGTGTGGAGCGAGACAGCGAGACCAGAAACCACGATGGAGAGAAAAAACACGGCGTCGCGTCAGCGCGCAGTTGGCAAGAGAGCCTTGCTTGTAGCTAGCTAGTGCAGCGCCGCGCAACAGCGCGAACTCCACCGTACGAGCGCTAGCGCAGCGCGAACTCGCCGTCTGAGCCTAGCGCAGCGCGAACTCGCTCCTGCTCGCTGCGCGACGCTAGCGGATTGACATTTTTTTTCACTAGCCTTCGTTGTTAAGGGAGAGTCACAGACAGCCCCGAGAGACAGCGCGAGGGAACGCGCGCAAAAGGAAGAACGTAATTCGGAAAAGGGAGAGCGGAACAGTGTGCGCATGCTCAGAGCGCGAACGGCGCGGCGGCTCGCCTAGCTGCTGCTGCTGCAGCAGCGCCATCAAGTGGGCTGGCATGCCGGCAGGAACTTACATGGAACCCCGCACGCGCCTCAGAAGAAGCCGCCGTAGCCGCCGTAGCCGTCCTCGTCGTCCGAGCCGAAGTCACGAGTGCGCAAGTGCTTCGGGCCGTCGAAGCGGCGATCAATCGCGCGGCGCATCTTGTGCTTCTTCTTGGTGGACGCGAGGCCCGACCACTCCGCCCTGCGCCCGTCGAAGAGGGTGGAGAGACGCGGGCGGCCTGCGGCGACGCGCGCCCCGACGACGCCCTCGCCAAGCTCCTCCTCCTCCTCGCTTGCCTTGTGTGGCGCGTCGACGCCGTGGTCGACCGCGTCTTTGATCATCCGCAGCAGCGCGGCGTCGGGCATAGCGGCGTCCGCGGCGGCGCGGGCGAGCAGGCACGGCCACGCGAGCGAGAGGAGCCCTTCGGGGCTCGTCAGGTGGTGGCTTCCCGCCTCCTCGCCGCCGAGGTCCACCTCGATCGCGGTGTCCACGTTGGAGACGTCCTCGCCGACGTCGCAGCGGAAGGGGATGGCGTTGATGTTGCCCCACGTGTCAGAGATGAGCTTGAGCACTTCGTGGCACTGATCGAAGGCAACGCCGTGGCCGACGCCGACGCGCAGGCAGGCCTCGACGGCGGCACCACACTTGGAGAACCTGGAGCATGAGGAAGGGACGCATGAGGAAGGGATATGCCTGCCACGGTTTGGTGGGAGAGGGCAGGGGGGCGCTCGCACCACTCGCAAGCTTCCTCCGCAGTCTCCTCGTACGAGTCGTGCCAATCCTGGGAGAGGGGGAGAGGCGCGCGCGGGTGCGGAGCGCAGAGGGCGATGGTGGGATCGGCTGTGGCGAGGGTGGCAGGACGGATCGGCTGAGGCGAGGGTGGCAGGACGGACCGCATCGACGGTGTGCGCCAGCGACTTGACGTGAGCGATGAGGCTCTTTTTCAGGTCCGCCCCTCTGATTGCTGCCAGGTCGGCGGCGTCGACCTTGGCCAGCGCGGCCTTGCTGCTCTTGGGCAGGCCAGACTTTAGGACGGCGTAGCTCTCTGTCTTCGGCGCCTTGGAGGATCCCGACGCGGTCTCGGTCTTGCGCTTGCGCGCCGCCGAGGATGCTGCGGCTGGCTCGCCCTCGTGCTCGCCCTCGTCGCGAGTCCCCTTCGCTTTGGCCTCCTCATGGAGAGAGGCTTGGATTGCAGCCGCCGTGTCGGCGGCCGACTGGCGGCGGGGGCGGGTCAGGGAGAGGGGGGGCATGGAGTTGCTGCAGCAATAATAGCGGCCGCGGACAAATGCAACGGCGCGAAGGCGGGAGTTTATAGCTGGTTAAAAACAAGGCAGGAGGTGCACTCTAGAGGGTAGAGGTTGTCCGTTATCTTTCTTTCTTTCTTTCAGAGGCCGTCATCGCATTCGCCTTCCTGGGACCCAGTGCTGACTTCTGACTTTCGTTGCGACACGACAGTCGCGGCCTACCTACTCGATAAAGTCTGTGCATGCATGTTGGTTTTGTCGGTCGGGGACACGATCCCGGCGTGAACACGACTAAATCGCCTAAAAAGAAAGAAAGAAAACAGACAACCCAAGGGAGGGATGGGAGGACGGCACGCCGCCACCACACAGGGATTTTAAGGAGAGGTGTGTGGTGCGCTAGCCGTCGCCCACCCTAGGGAGTCTGCCTCTTCCTATCTCTCTTCGCAGTCTCTCGCCGCTTCTCGCTGCAATCTTCATGCCACCTCGCGGTCGTCCCACTAAATCGCCTTCCCAGGCTTAGCTAGACTGAAAGATATTTTCTGCACATGGTCAGTCTCTACAATATACTCTTGCGTGGTGTAGGAACTCGTTCTTGGACGTGAACTCTGGGAGGTCCAGCAGCTCCTTCTCCGGGACGAGAGTGTGCGGCCGGAAGCGTGAGCATGCCTTCCTCTCAGCCGGCTCCGGCGGCCGCGCGGAGGCGCGCAGCTTCTCGCCCTCGTCGGGCTCGTCCCACGGCTCCACCTCGATCTCCGGGGGCCTGCCTGTCGTTTGTGGAAAAGAATTTAAACATCTTCGCGGGCGTGCAAGCCACAAGGCATGGCGGCAGCGGTGGTGCCGACGATGGTGCCCGTCACCGTCGCCGTGCGGACGCGGCCGCCGTCCTGTTCTGCGCCCGTGTAGGTTCGTACGCGTGGGCGGTTTTTCGAAACAGAGAGTACACGTGTGAAACGCGACATCCCCTGGTGCACTACTCTGCCGGCCCATGATTCCGCCCCTCGATGCTCTTCCCATGCGCTTCCGCGATGGCGAGGGCCACCTCGTACGCCTCGAGCGTGACGCTTATGCCCATCCCACCCGCGAGCGCCTCGAGCGCCTCGTACATTTCGCGCATGCGCCACGCGAGCACCAGGCGGCGCGGGCGGCGCGAGGGCCCCGCCGCGTGGCATGGGTACTGGACGGCGCGCAGCAAGGTGTCCTCGCACTCCTCGAGCGTCGGGCGATCGCT
Organism: Emiliania huxleyi CCMP1516; assembly: GCF_000372725.1. NCBI lineage: Eukaryota > Haptophyta > Isochrysidales > Noelaerhabdaceae > Emiliania > Emiliania huxleyi. The sequence continues at coordinate 146,064 of NW_005201269.1, read as the reverse complement.
CCCGTGGTGCACGCCCGAGCCGACGAGCAGGTCGGCGTACGGATGCGGCGCGGGCGTCGCGTCGACGATGCTGATGGCCCACATCGGCACCTGGCCGCGCGTGTAGCCAATCGTGGAGAACGACATCGTCCACAGCTCGTTCGCGGCTCCATACGGCGCCGCACCCGCGACCTCTCTCGTGGCGGGGATGTCCGTGCTCCCCTGCATCCTGCGCCGGTTGGCGAGCCCCACCTTCTCGTCGAAATCGGGCCGCGACTCGCACGCCGTGTCCAGCTGGGCCTGGAGGGCGGAGACCTCCGTCTCGGTCATGCCGGCGAGCTCGGCCGCGGGCGGCATCGCGAAGCCCGCGGCGGCCAAGTCCGACTCTGTCACTCCGGCGTGCGTTAGCAGGCGCACGTGCTGCTTGAGCCGTGCGAGCGGAGATCCCTCGTCGTCGCTGTCGTCGTCGTCGTCTGCCTCGCTCGCACGACGCGGCGGCGTCACGAGCAGCTCCTTGTCCACCCTCATGGCGCACGTGATGAAGCCACCCGAGGGCTCGGCCTCCGCGGCCAGCCGATACTCGTTGCTGCAAATCTGCCGCATGCAGTGCACGCCATGGCGGTCGCCGCGCGCCCAGCACTGCACAGCGATCTCGTACGCGGCCTCGGCCACGCGGGCGTGGGCCTTGGCCCAAGGGGAGGGCGCCGTCGCGGCCGCGCGCGTCGCATCAGCAAAGGCGAGCGCGCGAGACGCCATCGATGGCCGCAGGCCCCGCGCCGCCTGCTCGCCCGTGGGCTCGGCGCTCGCGCCACTCAGCACCGCCTCAACTCCCAACGCCTCCATCAGATCCGGCAAGGGCGGCAGCGCGACCTTCTTGCGTGCTGGCGCCGCCATCAGCGCGTGCGCCTCCGTCTCCGACCGCGCCTGCGCCTCCTGCCGCGCCTGCTCCTGTGCCAGCCGTAGGTGGGCGAGCGAGCGATTGGCCAGGATCTTGTGCGGCTCGGGGTCGGCCTCGACGTCCTCGCCCACGAAGCTGCCCTGGATCAGCGCAGCCGAGTAGCTGATCAGCGCGTTGGCCCACTGCTTTTGGCGCATCTCCTCGTTGCCCTGCTCACGCAGTGCGCGGCCACTCTTCGCCGCCCAGATGCCGCCCATCCACGTCCCAAGCTCACCGGCGATGAGCATCTCCGGGCAGTGCTGCGAGCGGTGGGCGGGCTCGCGCACGCGCCGCGGGTCGGCGAAGCACTCGGAGGCGTGGCGCGTTAGCCCGGTGAGCTGATAGCACACGAGCGCCCGCAGCAGCTCCGGCGAGCAACGCGAGCCAGACGAGTACGTGACGTCGGCCAGCGCCCAGTCGTCTCGCTGGATGACGGAGGGCCGCGCGGAGGTGGAGGCGCCCGCGTGCAGCAGCAGCACCGTCGCGTGGACGTCGTCCTGCAGTATCGCGCTGATGAGGGCCGTCGAGCGGTCCGTGCAGTAGTCGAGCTCCGCGCCGCACTCGATGAGCGCCCGCACGACCTGGGCCTTCCCTGACATGGCTCGCTGCTCCGGCGCCGCGCGCGCGACGGTCTCCGGCGCGTAGTCGATGGCCATCATCAGCAGTGAGATCTGCGACGGCCCAAAGCGATGGCGCGGGGCGTTGAGGTCGACGCCATACGCGTGGAAGATGCGCACCATGCCGGCATCGCCGCGCACCACCCGATCGAGTACGCGCGAGTTGTTACCCGGGAATCCAACATGGACGCCGCCCGCACCCACCGGGAAGATCGTTTCGCCCTCGTCCAGGAGGTCAGGGAAGGGCAGCGGCAGTGCGCCCGCCCGGATGATCACCCGGGCCGTATCGAAGTCACATTCGCGCAGCGCCTCCATACTCGCTGCATCGCAATCCGCGCCTGCTTCCACGAGCTCCTCCACCGCGCCTGGCGCGCCGTGCCTAGCGGCGAGCAGCAGCAATTCCTTGCCTGACGCCTGCACCAAATGCATCGAGAGCCGCCGGCGCAGCGAGGGCCGATCGTCGGCTCGAATTGCGGCCTCGCAGGCGGCGAGCGTGCTGACCGCCACGTCTGCGCTCGGCGGGACGGCATTCGGCTGGAGCCCGTAGGTCCACGGTGAGTGGCATACCTCGCACTCATGCAGGTGACCCTGCTGCTGCCAGCGCACGAGGCACTGCGGATGCACAAGCCGGCGGTCGCCCAAGCAGCCGCACGGTGCCACCAGCCGGCGATCGGCTTCCTCTCCAAAGCAAATTCGACACGTGCCTGGGAAAAACTGATCGGCCGCTCCAGCCTCTACCGCTTCAGCCTCCATCTCGACTGGCTCTGGCGCCTCGGCAGAAGACTCCATTCGCGCGCGCGATCAAGGCGGCGGCGCTCCGCCGTCAGTGAGCGCGGGACTCTCGTGCGCCGGGTTTGGGACAAGCGCTGGGAGGGTATGGTGACCGAGCTACCGCCTGACGCATACCCTCCTGCCTGCGCGCCAGAGACGCTTGCCACGGCAGCACTTCCGTATTAGGTAACTTCGAGCTGCCCGACCATACCCACCTACATTTTGCCGGCATTGACACCCTACCCTACCTAGCACGTGTCCCAAATCCCGAGGGTCGAGGACGCCACGTGTCTAGCTCTTGCATGCAGTCGATATCGACCGAGCCTCCCCGCAGCCGAGCTGTCGGCAGCCACGCCTCACCTGCTGCAAACCGACAAGGGCTGCCACGTGTCACGAGTCGGCGCGCCGCCTCGGCCGCCGATGTGGCTCGCTGCGCCGACCCTCGCGCGCGCGACACCAATGCTCTCCTGCACTACCGCGCCCGCCGTGCCGTTTGTCCTCCGCCCGCCCCCGCCGTCCGAGATGTCCTGCCTGCCGTCTGCTTCCGCCGCGCTGCCTTACCGTCGACCCTTACCGTGCCGCACCGCCTTCACACACACACCTTACTTTCTGCTCGACCGAGTTTGCGCTGATGAGCGAACCGAGCCGCCGGGTGCCCCGCAGCGGCCTCGCTGGGCCAGAACATCGGCCCCGAGTGCTCCGCAGCAGCCTCGCTGGGCCAGAACGTCGGCCCGCGAGGTGGGGTGCTAGTCTGGGACCCATACGTGGCGGTTCCCTTGCTCCAAGCGCTTGCGCTTCGGCGGTAGTGATCTAATCACCCGAATACCACGTTCGGATCGCTCCTCATCGCAAACCCTGTCAGCAGTTCACCTACGGGTATGTTCGTAAGAGCTACATACACTGAAAAAGAGGCAAGGCAAGCATGTGGGTCCTGCTTGCTAGTGCCCGCGCATAAACAGCTGCGGGGGCTAGCGAATCACATTCTCCATGGCATGTGCACATCTTTCACCCTGGCGCGCCATGTGCGCGCCGCCATTTTCACCACCGCCGCCGTCGCCGCCCTCGCCTCACGACGTGACCTTAAAGAACTTGTCGAAGCTGCGCAGGCCAGCCAGTCGTCGTCCCGGGAGCAAAAACTTTCCGACCGACTACTTGGTTGTCTCGCCGACGGAGCGTGACGTTTTCAAGGTCGTTCACGACTGCCATGCTAGTAGCAAGCAGCGATGGATCGATCATGACGGCTGGCTGTGGCGCCTGCATCTGGAGCTGCACTTGCTGGCCTGCGGCGGCGTTGTCGTGCCTTTGCCGGTTCTTCCTTTTCGCCTCTGGCCGCTTGATCTCCTCTTGCGGCACATCGCATTTCTGTCTTCTGTGTACGCGGTACGAGTACGCTCACATGCACACAATTTCACACGACTGCTTTCAAAGGCGTGTACAGCTTTACCAGGAGCCAGTCTTTTTTTGTGAATGGACCGGCGGATAGATGACGCTCGTGCACACCTAGCACGTCACGAGGCATCTGCGCGCAAGGGACCGAGGCCGTCCTTCTTGTACTTTCGGAGAGCGGCACGGGCACTCTTGCACTCTTGCTTGTGTGCTGGCCAGTGGGCAGCCTGATGCTCGACACAGCAGTACCGTGCTTGGTTGCAAGCTGCGCAAAGCTTAAGATTGTCGGAGGCGCCACAAAACGCACACGCGTTTGGTACAGCACGCAGCAAGCCTATACAATCGAGAAGCTTAGAGGCAGCCTCGTCAACAGGCTCGCCAACGGCAGGTGTGGGGTTTTTCACTGCGGCTTTTGCTCTAGCTTTGGCAGTTCGAGCAGGGCTTTGGCCATCAAAATCTCTGGCGTGCGCGTTGCCGCCAGCTGCGATCAGCCTTGCTAAGATCTCTGGGTGCCCAGCGACGTTGACCCCACCGCCGCTAGCTCGGTGCACGGCAGTCTGACCATGATTATCGCGCCGGTTGATGTCGACGCCCGCTGCTATTAGCATGTCCACGCATACGAGATATGAAGCTCCTTTATGTTTCTGGACCATTGCTCCACTGATGACCTCCATGAGGGGCGTCGTGCCAGTGTTAGAGCGCGGCAGTTCTGGCGAGGCGCCCGCATGCAGCAATAATCTGACACATTCTTCATTACCGCGCGCGCATGCCCCTAGAAGCGCGGTGCCAGGTTGCTGAAAGGTGTTTGTCGCCGGGTCGGTCAGATCGGGATCAGCCTTGCGTGCCAGCAAGAGTTTGACCAAGTCAGTATGGCCTGCTGTTGCGGCGGCCATGAGCGGCGTATAGGTAAATTTTGAGAGCTCTCTCCACGTCAACTCAACGTCCTCGGAGTCAGGAATCTTGCCGCCGCCAAGGCTCGTGCCATTCGCCCAATCGCAAAGGCAATTGACATCGACCCGACGGTTGATCATCCTCGTAGCCGTATACGCGTTGCCCTGAAAGGCTGCCTGGATTAACAGACGTGCTTGCTTGGTTGCAGCCGCCTCAGCAGCTGTCTGTTTGGATCCGGGCAACGGGTGCGCACGCGGCAGAGCCGGGCTCACGGGAGTAAGTTCTTCGACAGGCGATTTGCCAGCCTGCTTGGCGATCTTGGAGCAGGCCCTTCTCGTCGCGCTCAGGCTGAGCTGTTCCCATTCTGGTTGTTTGCTGAGCACGGCGTGCTTATCTCGAGCGCTCATGTCTCGAGGAAGGCTCTCCAGCGCCTCGCGCAGACGACGGTCATTGAGCAGCACGGCGGCGGTGAGGTCCTCCGGCTCGGCCTCCAGCTCGGCCTCCGGCTCTGCCGGTATCTCAGACCTGGAAGACGATGCTCCAGCTCCCGGCCCGTCGTCAGCATCGGTCATCCGAGTCCCGACAGCATCGTCACGCCAAAAGAATTTTCCCACGGACTCCCTCGCACAACACTGGGCACGGGACTGGCGCGCACTGGCACTAACACAGGTACACCACGGGAGCCGCCTAAGCGACTCCTGCGAGGGTGGCGAGGCACTTAGGTCCGTGCACCCGCCCACCCCCGCCACAGGCAAGCTCATTCACGACCTGCTCTGCGATTGCCGTGTGAAGAACGACTGAGATGCGCTGCTTCTGCAGCCCCAGCCAGCTCTTGGTGGTCCAAGTCACCTCGCCGAAAGAAATTCGTGCAGGAAGCTCGAGGCAGCTCCCGACGAGCTCGGTGACCACGACTCGGTGACCACGACAGCGCGCGCTGACCGTCACCAAACCACAGGTAAGCCGTTACGCCATCCAGCGCGGCGCCCGCGATGCAGCTCACGTCGGGCGCGTCGCACCAGCCTTCACCCCCGCCTGTTACATACTTTTCCGGCAAACAAAAAGGAAAACAGAGGGTCCCCAGCACTTTGCGTTTCCGGAAATTTCCAGGGAAAACAGAGGGTGTTTGGTGCTCCATTCTGGAAACTCGCGAGTTTCCCTGAGTCCATTGAAGAGGGGTTCAACTATCAAAACAGGAATCGAGGGTGTCAGCTTGCATGCTGCCATCTGTCCCGATCGTGACCAACCAAAGCCCCCCCTCTTCGTAGACCCCGTTCTGAGGGGTCCTGAATCGTACACCGCTCCCAGCCGTGCTCGCCAAGCATCAGCCACTGTGGAATGGGTGGCACGGCGCCGCAGAAGGTGCTGGGACTGCCATGCAGAAATGCTGCCATGTGCAGTGCGCGGCGGCTTGGAGCTCGCCTCGGGCGGTTCCCACAAGTCCGTGCGGAGGTCCTGGCGGCCAGCAAGTCGCAGAGCACGCCGCGCAGCGCAGAGCGCGCCCCGGCGCCGAATAAGTATATAAGATTTTCTGCACCGACGTGGAATTTTATTGACAGCAACAGGTAGTCGGCGAGGGCGACGGGGGCAAGCAAGGCGGTGGTGACGGCGGCGGCGAGGGCGGCGGCGCGGGGGTGGCGACGGCTAGTGTGGCAGCGGCGAGGATGGCGGCCCGGCGACTCTCGCATCGCCACCCACGCGCCACCACCGTCACCCACGCCGCGGCCACCGTAGTCACCACCGCTCACCACCGGCTTTGCATCCCCCAGGACGCCTTCCCTCTGCGCGCGATAGAGCAACCGTTTAAGCCTGTCTGGTATAGCCCCAGCCGACTCCGCGTGAACTCTCGAGGGATCTCGAGCCAGCTGCTCGGTGTACGAACTCTGTTCACACCGAGCAGCTGGGAGTGGCTGCGGCTATAGCAGACAGCGTTTAAGCCAGAGAGCGCGATTTTTATGCTTGGGGTTCGTCTACACTCACCGAGACCCGCCAGGCCGCACCTCAGACACAGCTGAGTTGAGTCTCCCCAATCGCCACTGTCTCACAATTACGTCTCAGGTTGGCTCAGCATGGTCTCTAACGGACCTGAGACGACTCAAAAATCTCAATCTAGCAGCGGCTTGTGCACCCCCCGCCCCCTGCGCCACGTCTCATTGTGGCTCAGCACTGTCTCAGACGGAAGTGAGACGACTCACTTCGCTCAGGAATTGTGACGTCTCAGCCCAGCCGTGAGACTGAGTGATACACTCTAACCCGTAACCGAAAGAGACGAACGGTGAGACGCATCTGAGAGACTGAGACGCACCTGGTGCGACACTACTGTGACAGCTCAGAGAGACGCTTGGAACGACGCAGAGAGACGGAAAAAATCATGCAGCAAACATGCAAGTGAGACAGGGACGAAACACCCCCGTGAGACAGAGAGACTCCCTCTGGGCATTGTACGGAAGGTGACGGCCTACGGCGGGACACACGTGCCGCATCGAGAGACGTACATGTACAGGGCCGCGTCGCAGCATTTTCAGGCGGCGCGAACAAACAGACTACGAACCGCGCAGGGCCAAGGGCGAGGTGGAGATGCTCCTCCCCTCCCCCTCTCTCTAGGAGAGCGCCGGCTCGACGCTCGCGGCCCAGCACGCGAGGTCAAAGGGGTAGGACCCGCCGAGCTCCTCGGTCAGGCTCGCCGGCTCAAACTGCCGGTACAGCGGCTCCCTGTCGGCGCCGTTGAGGACGACCAGCCGCGCCCTCAGCTTGGCGCTGAGCAGCATCCGCACGATGGGCAGCAGGATGCGGCCGACGAACCAGGGCGGGTTGTACACACACAGCTTGCCCAGCCGCACCGGCAGCCGCGGGAAGACCTGGCCGAACATCAGCTTGGCGGTGGGCGGGCTGATGTTCTTCATCCGGAGGCCCGTCATGTCCTGCAGCACCGCGACCCCGCACCGCGCCGTGTCCGCGTCGCGCAGTGCGTGCAACATCACCGTCGCGGCCGCCCGCGCGAAATCTTTGGGTGAGCTCACCTTGGGGTCGTGGAAGCGGAAGCGGAGCCACAGGATCTTGCGCCCGGCGCCGTCCGTGGCGCCCGTCATCACAAACTTGCCGCTCGCCAGGTCGGCGGCGAGCCGCGGGGTCGGCGTCGCGAGGTCGAGCTCCTCAATCAGCGCGAGCAGCTCGGGCAGGAGGGCGGCGGCCCGAGCGGCGTCGTACTTGCGGCCTCGCAGACACATGAGCTTCAGGTCTGCGCTCGCAGCCTTGGACGGCGAGCCGTCTGCGAGAAGGTCCTCCATCGCGGCCAGCGCCGCCTGCTCGTCTGCCGAGCCAGCCTCGATTTTCGGCGGAGCCTGGTCGTCGTCAATGACAACCTTGCTCGTGTCGAGGCCGCGCATCTCGCTCGCCGTTCGCAGCGCGGTGCTCGACTCGGTCATGGCTTCTTGGCGTCTATTAGCTGGAGGCTTTGTTTCTGTGGGCTTCCCGTCGCTACGCTTGGGGCGTATCGGAGAGCAAGATGAGTAGATGACACTTGCGCGGACAGATTTCTTTTCGTGTCGTGCGACCGCCTTGTAAAATTCTTTTCGAGGGTTTGCTCCACAAGTTCCCCCTTGTGGAGCTGTTTCTTGTGACACATCGTGTTCTCGTTTTTATCCTCTTCCTCTGCGCGAGCGCGGGTGGCCCCCTCCCCGCCCTTGGCCGCCGGGCGGACCGGGCCGCGGCTTGGCGCGGCGAGCGAGGCCGATCACGGGGATGGGGGCCGGTGAGGATGGATAGCGTTCGTGTTGTTGGGCTCATGAACGGGAGGGAGGGCGGCACCCCCCGTTGGCGCTCCGGCCGGTGTGCGCTTGGGCACGTGGAGTTTGGATTCGGGTACTTTGATGGTATGGTATCTGTGCATAAATGGAGTATGCACTTTCACACCCCTTGGGGTGTTGACGACCACTTGCGGTCATTACGCACTTGTGCGTTCACGCCCCTTGCGGCGATCGTTTCACAGTGTCCCATCGACTGTTCAAGCATCAAGGAAAAACGCGACACACCCTCTCTGGGTAATTTGCGGACGGAGCCAGCCCTCTTGTGGCTTCGACTCTACACGCTATTTCGACAAGAGTCCTGGACATGTCTATCAGAACTTCCCTGGGGTTGGGAGCCGCTAAACATAATTCCCCGGGGCGGTCGCCGCTGCCGCCCCCGGGGCGTCGCCGCTGCCGCCCCCACAAGGCGGTTTCGGCAAGTTTCATTATGAGTCGCCAGTTCGAACTATGAGTTTCGACTCTCGGGGCCGCAGCCGTTGCTGCCCCCGTCCCCCCCTCGGGTTCGTCAAGCGCCCCCGTTCAAGTTTCGGGCGCTTATACCTAAGTGAGAGTGTGAACGGGACTACGCCCCTCCCTGAGAACGAGCAGTTCCTCTCTCTTTCGAGCCCTAAAAGTAAAAAGGCGGGTATAGGTGTAGAACCCACAAGCGGAGGCTGCCGTGGGCCGTGGCGCGAGATGCAGATCCCAAACAACTCTATTCTCTCTCTCTCTGGGGTGCAGAGTGGAGGAGTGCAAAGGAGGCAATCGCGGATGCAGCGGGCACGCGAGGTGCCGGCGAGAACGGGAACGGCAACTTCCATATGTTTGCAGAGGCAGCTGCGGCGGCACGAGCGGCCGCTGCGAGAGAAAAAGGACGGTGAACCGCCTTTCTTTTTTCGCCGCCAATGCCTGGTTGTCACCTCTCCTGCCACCTGCGAGCTCCCCACTCTTTCTTTCGGGTATGGAGTCCGTGAGTGCGGGCAGCGTGCAGGCAATCACGGGCGCTATTCTGTCGTACTCCTCTTCGGCGATCGCTCCAAATCTAAGGGACAAGGAAAAGAAAGAAAGAAAGAAAACAGAGAACCCAAACGAGGGATAGGGAGGAGGACAGGCACAGGGTCCACACCTGCACGAGCAGGAACACATTTCTTGTTGGCTTCTAAAAATCTCTCTCTCCGAGCAGGAACCAGGATTTTGGAAGGACGATCAGGGACAGGTGGGCTCCCTGCTCCTGACAAGGGACACGGATAATGAGAACAGGAAGAATTTTCTCACCTTTTTTTTCGCCGCCAAGTACAATGGCTCGGCGCGCCGCCGTGCTCTCTTTCGGTCTCCTCGCCTGAGCGCTGGCTCGCGCTTACTCCACAAGCTCACCCATGCCCATCACCGACAACCACAAAGTGCTAGCGGACCAGGTGAGCGCTCTGGCCAAGCGCGCCAACGAGGCGGGTGCCGTGGCGAGCGCGGCCGCTCTCTTTGAGGCGGCGCACGCTCTCTCCAACGACTGGACGAGCCGCGTCTCGGCCGCAAACATGCGGCTCAAGCTCGGCGACGCGGCAGCGGCCTGCGCCGCGTACGAGAGCATGCTCTGCGACGACGGCGGCTCAGCGATGCCCGACCGGATCAGGCAGCTCACCGAGCGCAAACGCGAGGAGGCGCTCTCGGCGCTGGCTGAGGCGGAGCGGGGACAGAGCTCACGAGCATCGTTCTGGGCCACGCTGGGCGGTGAGGGCGGCGGCGGCATCGCGGCGAGGACGACGACAGTGGCGCAGCGACGGATCGAGGCCCGCTGGCGGGAGTCGGAGCCGGCCGCGGCGCCCGCCACCGCCGACGCGCTGAAGGCGGCAGGCAACGCGAGGAACCAGGCCGGCGACGCCGCGGTCGCGAAGCTGCTCTACTCCGCGGCGTACGCCCTCTCGGGCCGGCTCGAGCTGCGCCTGTCTGCGGCCAACATGGAGCTCAAGGAGGGCGGCCCCGCACACGCCGCCGCGGCGCTTGACGAGTACGATCGCATCGCCGCCGAGGCGACGCTTCCGAGACACGTCCGAGACTTCCAAGACACCTCCGAGACACATCGCATCGCCGCCGAGGCGACGCTTCCGAGACACCCCCGAGACGAGATCCAGCTTGCCCCGCAGACATGCCACACCCGCCACACGGCCGCTGCTCTGGCAGCCGCTCCGCTTGCATCGCCACCGCCCACCGCCCACCGCCCGCGCCCCACCAACACGCCCGCCGAGGCAGAGGCCGTCGGCGGCCTCTGCTCCCTGGTCCCCTATCCCGGAGCTTTACCGGAACCGTCCCGTAGGCGGAGGCCGTCGGCCGGCCTCTGTCCCAGGCGCACACCTCCCTCCTCACGAGGAAGCGAGCCGAGGCAGCGGCGCAGATTCGACCGGCGGCGGCAGCGTCCGCCGTGGACGTCTCGACCACTGCCGCCGCCGCTGCTGACGCCGTTGCCGCCGTCGACGCCGCAGCCGCTGACGCCGCAGCCGCCGCCGCTCCAGCCGACGACCCCGCCACCGCCGCCGTTGCCGCCGACGCCGCTGCCGCCGCCGCTGCCGATGCAGCCGCCGCGCTGCAGACGCCCCCGCGCGGGCCGCTGCGTCGGTACTCGACAGCGGGCTCCTCGGTCGACTGGGGCGAGCAGGAGGCGCGCGCCGAGGAGGAGGCGGCACCCCTCCCTTCCTGGCGGGACCCTTGTCCGGACCCTTCTCGGACCCTTCCTGCAGGAGCGCGCCGAGGAGCAGGCGGCGCGGGTGGAGATGGCGGCGCGCGCGTCGCTGGGCGAGGAGGCCCCCGCGCCCGTCTCGCCGGTGGAGAGCAAGACGAGACGAGACGAGAGGCGAGATTTGCTCCGCCAGAAGAGAGACGGCCGTGATTAGGCTTCGCCGCTAGAAAGCTTGCGCAGCAGCGAGAGCATTCGCAGCAGCGAGAGCGTCGCCAGCGCGTCGGCCTCAGAGATCAGCGCGGCCGAAGCGAGCGAGGCGAGGCTGGCGGCGGAGGCGGCCGAGGCGGCGGCGGTGGCAGAGGCGGAGGCGGCGAAGGCGGCGGCGGCGGCAGCAGTTGCTGCTGCTGCGGCGGCGGCGGAGGAGGAACGGGCGGCGGAGCGGGCGGCGGCGGAGGCGGCGCGGCGTGCGGCGGCGGAGCGGCACCTCGAGTACATTGTGTCGGACGAGGCCGCGGCACGGGAGGCGGCGGAGGCGGCGGAGGCGGCGATTCGAACGAGGGAGCGCGCGGCGGCGAGGGCAAGGGAGGAGTCGGAGGCGCGGCTCCGCAGGAGCGTGTTGCGGCACAGATAAGCACACCGGCTGCACACCGGCTGCACCTCGGCTGCACACCGGCTGCACCTCGGCTGCACACCGGCTGCACCTCGGCTGTATCTCGCGCGACTCTCCCCGCAGGATCCTGCCTCGCGCGTCGGCGGCGCGGCGGGCGGCGGCGGAGGCGGACGAGGAGGAGGCGCGCAAGACGGCGCGCAAGACAGAGGCGGAGGCGGCGCAGCGGCGCGCAAGGGAGGAGCGGGCGGCGGCGGTCGGCCAGGCGGCGGCGGTCAGTGCGGCGGTTGCGGCGGCGCGGCTCGAGACGGAGGCGGCGCGGCGCGCCGAGGAGGAGCAGGCGGCCGCACAGGCGGAGTCTGCGCGGAGGACGACGGAGGCGACCGAGGCGGAGGTGCGGAGGGCGACGGCGGTCGCGCTGCTGGCAAACGGCCGGATCGGGGAGGCGGAGGCGGCGGCGGAGGCGGCGGGGCTAGGATCGAAGGTGCCGGCTCGGCGTGCCATCTCGGAGGGGGAGGGGGAGGGGGAGGAGGAGGACGCGGTGGCGGACGAGGTTCTGTCGCCGTTTTCCCGCGGCACGCTGCACGCGCTGGAGAGGCTCAACACGGCGCTGCAAGACTCGCCCCGCAGCTCATTCGCGCCGCCGGCAGGCCCCGCACGCACGCAATCACAAGAGGCGCTCAGCGCCGCAGAGGCGGCGATGGAGAGGCTCAATGCGATGCTCGAGGCGGACCCACGCAACCCTCGGGGCGGGAGGCGGGTGCGATAGCGTGTGCCGTGTAAGAAGTTGCCGTGTCTCGTTTATACGTAGGGAGCTATGGAGAGAGGTAATCCTATGATATGTCTGTCATGTGTCTCTCATCATCATCATGTCGGCATACACAAGTCTAGTTCACGGTGCGTACAGGTAGGTCAGGTACACAAAAAACACATACCTCGAGGTACACAAGAGAGACAAGTCGGTGCGGACTCGTGTTGAACACGTGAGTTGTGTCAAAACTAGAACTACAGATCCTCAGCCTCGACCTCGGCCTGCTCGCGCGCACGCTCGAGGGGCGGGAGCCGCTAAGCCTCGAGGAGGGCATCGAGCTCGGCCTTGATCGCGCGGCGCTGCTCAGCTCCGTACCGCCACTTTTTGGTGAACTTGACCCACTCCTCGTCGGCGCCCGCGGCTGGCTGGTCGTCCGCTGCCCACGGCTCGCACGCCGTGCGCAGCCGCCTCACCTCGGCGTCGAGGCCGCCCATGCGAGGGAGCAGCGCCTCCAGCAGCGCCCTGCTGCGGTCGCGAGTGAGGCGAGACGCCGCCGCCAGCTCGTCGCTCCCGTTGTCGATGTGGACCTGCTCGGTCGCGGTCGACATCGCCACATTCATCGTCAGCAGCTTCAGATTCGGGTCGGGCGACGCCTCGATGGCAGAGAGGAGCTGCGGGTCGAGGGGCGGGCAGAAGACGGCGTCGTACGCGGGGTCGGTGAGCAGCGTCACGAACCACCCTCTAGCGCCCGACGTGGTGGAGATGAGCGCTCGCAGCACCTCGACCGCCTCGGCCGGCATCTCCTCGCCCGCGGCGCACGAATCGGCGAGGATGGTAGCCAACCGCCTCCCGAGGACCTGCGCGTCCTCAAACGAGGCGGTCGCTGCGCTCTTCTTGCTCCCCTCGAGGTCAGCGCGGATACGCGCCTCCTGCTCACCGGCGGCCGTGGATAGCAGCGGCGCAGGCGCGCGCGCAGTGAGAGCGGGGTTAGGCGAAAAAGCCCTGGGCGATGTGACGATCAGACCAGGGCACGCCAGCAATGCCAGGACAGCAGCGACCATCCTCCGGCAAGAGTTTTACGAAAGCAAGAAAAACGACGCCGCGATGGCCAATGAATGTTTTTCCCCATTTTCGGTCATCCGTCAAAATATCTGAAGATCTGAATGGCGGATTCTCCCCAAACCTTGCTCAGCTGATCCAGCCTGGGGGAAAGGCCAGCCCTGGGCAAAGAAACCAGCGCCTCATCAGGCTTCCCTGAGCGTCACAGCTCGGTGATCGCGCCGGCCGGACACCACTGTAACGTCCGTTCCGGGCATTTGAACGCGACCTTCGGGGGCAAAGACATGGGCTCTATGGCTCAGACTGGACTCCTCTTGGTCCCTTCTGATGCCCTAGGCCACACCTGGGCCTTACCCGGGGTTCTAGGGGGCGGGCTGGGTTTGCCCCCCCCAACTGGCCCGAGGCACCTTAAAAAGAGCCGAGAAAAAAATTCGGCAGCCGCTAGCGGGGTACTTCCAGCCTGCTGTGGGAACAGCTGACGCAGTCTCGCCGAGGCTCTCGGGTTGACTCGGCCAGACAAAAACCCGGAGAGGCGTGGGAGTACCTCGCCAGGGCAGCCGCGGGTGATGCTCAAGCTCATCCTTAGCTTACTCAGTCCGGCCGCCGCTGTGAGGCTAGTCACTACCACGTCACTGCCGGCCGTCTCCCCGGAGCGTGCCATTCGCTTCCTCTCGACTCCATCAAACTGGCCGATTATCGTGCTCTCCTCGTGGGCGGTACGCGGCACTGACATCGACCGGCCGCTTGCGCCCGGAGAGGCGGTCGACGAAATATTCGGCTTGCCGCCGCTGCTGCCGCTCGAGGTGTCTTGGACCTGCACGTCCATCGGCGAGTCCACCGCGGTGTTTGACTCTCCCTCTGGCCTCGCGGGCGTCGCAGAGAACTGCCAGATGGACTTTGTGGCGGAGAAGGACGGCGCCGGAGGCTCACTGCTGCGGTTCGCTATGTCGTATGAACCTCTCAGCCCGCTCGCAAATGCCGCGGTGCCTCTCCTCACGCTGGACAATGCCATCGCGCTGAAGCTGCTGCTGCCGGCCAGGCTGAGGCCGCCCGGCTCCTCGGACCCGGCCGGGGGGCCGCTGGCCGCCCTCGCGCGCCGCGCCGGCCTGCTGCCGGACCAAGACGGCAAGACCTAGCTGAGGCGCTCTAATCCGATCACTACACATAGCACAGCGGCCGGCGTCTCCGCGCCTGGACTTTCATGCGCCCGAGCTGGTTGATTCGGCGACGCTCGCATTCGCCTGGGCGGCCGCAACCTGGTGCGTGGCGTGGCCACACTACAGGAAATGGGAAGAGAAGCCGCTGGATGGCAGATCCCATCTCGGTGTGAGCTCAAAAAAATAGCGCGCTCTCGCTCCTCTCTCTCTCTGTCTCTCTCTCGCCTTCACCACACACTACTCGCAAGCATCTGCAAGCCCAAGGGCTCTCATACGTCATAGCGCGCTCTCTCGCCTCTCTTTGCCCCCAGAGTTTGCCGCGCCTCGCGTCTGCGCCGCCCAACGCCCCGAATCGAGACACGTCCCGCCGGCGGCCGCACCCGCCTCCGCCCTTGCCCCACCTCCCTTCTCCTCCAGGGGCGCTCTCTTCACTGCATGGGGAGCGAGTTGTAGATCGGGAGGGCCACCGAGTTGGGGCAGCGCAAGTGCAGCGCCTGGACGTTGCCCCACTTGCCCGGCAGCAGCGCGGCAACCTGCGGCGGAGGAAGGGGGGAGGGGGGAGGGAGGGCTCGGAGAGCGGTCGCGACGGTCGCGGCGACACCGCGGCCGCAGGGAGGACTACGTGGCGGGCGGGAAGCGAGGCGGCGGAGAGGAGGGAGGGGGAGAGAGACGGCGGGGAGGAAGCGAGGCGGCTGGGCACCGCATCGACGGCGGCGAGCACATTCTCGGCCGCGGCGGCGGGCGACATCGACGTCGCGGCGACGGTGACGGTGGAGCAGGTGCCAAAGGTTGGTCGCACGATTGCGCCGCCGACCGCCCGCTGCAGCGCGTCGCGTAGCCCCTCCTTGCGGCCGAGTCGCATCGGCAGCGGCAGCTTGTTCGACTTGTAGAAGCCGTTGCCGAGGAGCTTGGGGAGGAGGGGGGTGACGGCTTCGTCGGCGGCGAAGAAGTCGTACCTGCGGGGGGAGATATGGGGAGATATGGGGAGATAGAAGAAGTCGTACCTGCATGGGGGCGCGTGTCGGACGGCGTCATGGCCCCGCGCCCTGAGGAGGAGGAGTCAAGAGAGAAGGGGTGGGGGAGGAGGAGAGAGAGCAGGCAGAGAGGAGAGAGAGGAGAGAGGAGAGAGGAGAGAGGAGAGAGGAGAGAGAGGAGAGAGGGGAGGGAGGAAGAGAGAGAGAGAGAGAGAGAGAGAGAGAGAGAGAGAGAGAGAGAGAGAGAGAGCGAAGGAGAGAGGGAGAGAGAGAGAGAGAGAGAGCGGGAGCGCTGCACCCCGCGCGCAGTTGCCGCTTCGCCTCGTACGGAACATACCTGTGCGGGACGCGCGCAGGGGACATGTGCATGACGTGTCCGGGGCAGCGGCCACCTTGCCCTCGCGCGGAGGAAGCACTTCTTCCGCAGCTTGTCGATGCCGATCACCTTTGCTGTCACGCCCTCGGCCGCGCACGCGTCCTGCAGGGGAAGGTTCCGAGAAGGTTCCGAGAAGGTTCCGAGGAGGCCCCGAGGAGGCGCCGAGGTCGCGTCCATGACGGCAGCGCGCGCGCACCTTGACGGCGCGCTGCGGGTCCTTGACGATGAGGCAGACCTAGAAGGTTCCTAGAAGGTTCGTAGAAGGTTCCTGCTGCGGGTCCTTGACGAGGAGGCAGACCTCGGTCTCGTCGAGCGAGCGCCTGGCAGGGAGGGTAAGGACCGAGAAGGGTGTGGGGGAAGGGTGTGGGAA